>NC_079422.1:846456-906456 GCF_026213295.1 Gadus chalcogrammus | reverse complement strand
GTGTATGTATGTTTGTATCTGTGCGTTTCTGCGTGCGTACATGCATGCGTGCCAGGGTGTGTGTGTGTTTGTGTGTGTGTGTGTGTGTGTGTGAATGTGTGTGTGTGCATGCGCGTGTGGTGCGGTGATGGAGGGAAAGGTATGAGAGACCAGAGGAGGGAAACAAATCTCCTAGAAACAGGCAGTAGGACAACGCAGAGGGAGGAAAACAGATTCTACTCCTGGCCTGGACAGCGCAGACGATCTGTGAAACCCATCAGGGCCTAGGTAAGCTTCTACAAGGAAGAGGCACCGGGGAGGGTTGTTAGAGGGAGAGAGAGAGAGCGAGAGAGCGAGAGAGAGAGAGAGAGAGAGAGAGAGAGAGAGAGAGAGAGAGAGAGAGAGAGAGAGAGAGAGAGAGAGAGAGAGAGAGAGAGAGAGAGAGAAAGAAGTACCACAGGGAATATAGAGGTCAGCTTTTCAAAGAATTTGTTTCTTCCAGCTAAAAGATCTCTTGCTATGCTCTTATATTGGAAATGCCACTGTCCATCCCACCACTGGCATGAAGAAGCTCGAGATATCCAACTCCAGCCCTGCTGAAGGCGTGTGTGTGTGTGTGGTGCGGTGTGTGTGTGTGTGTTTCCTATACATTAGCGGTCTTTTAGTCTTTGTTTTCTCGGGGAAACCGGGGGGAGTGCACCTTTAGGGTTAAGTGTGTGTGAGTGCGCTTGTGTGTGCACAAGGCTCACCTAGTGGTAAATCAAATAACGGTCTCCCTTCCTTTCCAAGTCAATCCCATTTCCTTACACAAAGGGAGGTGAACCTGCCACTGTTGATTTGAGATTCCTTTGTGTGTGTGTGTGTGTGTGTGTGTGTGTGTGTGTGTGTGTGTGTGTGTGTGTGTGTGTGTGTGTGCAGAACACACATAGAAAACGCACACACACTGCATGCTAATTGGAGGGCTTCGTGTTATAGGTACTGTAGGGAGTTAGCTTGGAAACCGATCTCTTCTGGTTTGTGCTGTGTCTGTCCTGGGTTGTGAAAACATGACCTACAACCTACAGCCTGTCAGCCCAGGCTGACAGGCTGCTTCTCCTTCCAACCAGGAGACTCTGCTAAATGGGGGAACACCACCAGTCACTTATGATTTTGCATGAATGGTTTAAAGTTCATTTGGACCAAAAGCGTCTGCTAAATTTGAATGATGATGGCTAAAGGTTGAACCAGTTGGACACACGTCTGAGCTCTGCCTATTCTTTTGTGAGCCACTAAACGCTACAGAGCAGTCTGCTAGGAATTTTTTTCTAAGGAGATGGCTTATTTCCTTTAAAACGTTGTTTGTCCATCAAATGGATGAATCCTTTCGATCGTTCCTCTGTGCAAATCGAAGAACCTCAGAATGAGATAAACGATCCACTAGCAGATACTAATCGTACGTACCAGATTGCACAAAAGATGTGTAAAAAAAAAAAAAAATCGTTCATGAATCGCACATCCTTCATTATAGTCACCGTTTCGGTGGCCCTCACATTGATGTGGTCCCACAGTTTGTGACGTCCGTGCGGAACTTGTGCATCTTGCAGCGACATGCAAAGAACTGCCTTATGGCCTCAGTGCGACAAAGTCGAAAGTGTGGCCATTTGCATATAAAATAAATGTTATGGTTTCAAGATGAATCACAGGCCTTAACAGGCAAACAGTGACTATTTGGAAGGAGTTTTATGTTTTACTTTGAGACTAACTAAAAAAATCTAAAGTAGACCATAAAAAGAATTCAAACCTACTTACCTGTCTAATGAGGCTCTAAATGACCTTCCAAATAGCCTCTTAAACCCATCCCTACCCCACTACTTTAGCAAGATTGTAGCTGGTCAATGTTAAATGTCAACAGACTCTAACCTTCGACCCAAGCAGTGACCCTAGTCTCCACCCTCATGCCGTCTAACCACTGCACCGTCCGTCAACTGATGGTGGAAGGCGTGGCTGACGGATGGTGGAGTAGTCTTTGCAGAGGCATACGTCAGTCAAGCCAGAGCATACGCGATCTGATTGGATGACATATCCGTCGCTGCCAGAAAAGTTGACAATTTTTCTACTTTCTTGACGGAGCCAACGGATCCAACGGAATCGATGGATCCACAATGCATTGCGTCTCCACCCCATTCAAAGTCAATGGGATCCTTCCGTTGACGGATGCAGTGGGCAATCAGGGCTTGTTCACATTACCTCCGTCCGTCGACGGATCTCATTGACTTTGCATGGGGCGCTCGCGAACTGCATTGTGGGTCTGTCCGTCCATTTGGTTCCGTGGCCTGCGTCAAAAAGTTGAGAAATGTTCACCTTTCAGGCAGCGCCGGATCCGATGGACAATCAGATCGCGGTTATGCAAATACACTCCACGCGTTTCCAGGATCCATTTTGCAATAACAAGCAGGAAGAAGCAGGAAAAATCTGGCCTTTATATATTTTTTAAAGAAATAAAAAATTATAGGATTGTTTTTTAGCCACCTGTTGTTTGTGTCATCTTTTGTATTTCCACATATCACCATTGTAGCGGGAAGCGATTTGATTGGCGTGGATCCATCCGTTCTGTTGGATCCGTCGGCTCCGTCAAGAAGTTGACATTTTTTTAACTTTTCAGGCAGCAACGGATCCCTCATCCAATCAGAACGTGGTTTCAAATTTATAGGGATGCACCTGTGTATCGGACGAACATCGGTAACGGCCGATATTCGCGTTCTTGACTGCTATCGGCCTATCGGAAAATAAGATGACATTCACCAATGGCAGTGGCCAATGTTTAATGCTTCCTCCTCTTGAAATGTCACTGGAACATGTCTTACAAACTGCATATCGCTGATCTTTCTCCGAGACAGTGAAATACTCCCACACAACCGACAATTTCTTTCACTTTTATTTGTAGACAAACCACACAATGCACTTTTTGTTTTTTCGGTCGCATCACTACGCAAGCATCCTCGGTTGCTAGGCATCCTCGTATGCTAGGGGACGCATCCTTCGAAGGACGCGGTCTATGAAGGTGTGGCCTTCGTAGACCGTGAAGGCCGGACCGAAGGCCGAGCTAACGTTTTTTAATGAGACGGTCTGCCCTACGGAGCATTTCAAGTTTGCGTAACAAGCCGTTAACACCCTTTACCTTGCGGATGACGCGCCACTTCTGTCACCTAGCAACCCTGACAGCTGCGGTTCAAACCGGACAGCGGAGGAGAAATGGAGCAGTTTTATATAACCCACTAAGAGATGTCCACTTTTCTTATTTTTATTTTATTTTATTTATAATATCCTTTTTTTTATAATCTTAACTTCTATGCTTGTAATTTCTATTTGTACGGAGCACCTGGAACGAAACAATTTCCCCCCGGGGATCAATTAAGTTTTCTGATTCTGATTCAGATTCGGTTACATAATACTTATATAAAATATAACGTTAATTAGTTTAACGTTATATGTCTCGTGTCAATGAAATTTAACTTTGACAATAAAGTTACAAATTTAAAATAGTCTAGTACTAATAACTAATATAGTTTAAAACTTTCTTTTAATAGTTTTGTCATTGAATATGTAATTTACTGCAACTGCCGCTTCCGCTCTCTCTGACGCCATTTCTGAAAAAAATTCCAACGTGCAATGAATCTTGGGATACGTTGGGCCGTGAAAGATACATCCGGTGTATCCTTCAAATCCGGGAAAAGAAGGCTGCATTTGTAGCCTAGAAATCTAGACGCCCCTAGCGGCTGCAAATTTAATTGGCAGCCAGGGATGTCTAGCCTTCTGCGTCGTTTTTCGCTGCTAGAAACAGAAAATTGGACAGGCCAATCAGATCGTGAGGGGCGGTATCGAGCCGATTGACGACAGAGCTGCGACGGTTCCGTGTTAAAGGTAAACAATAATGGCTGCTGCTGCTGGCGAACAGCTGTCTTTCGACTCGGCTTTGGCCGCGACTCTTCAAGACTTGAAGTTATCATTTTCTTTGAGAAATGAACAAAGAACTGCACTGAAGTCTTTCCTGGAAAAGAAAGATGTATTCTGAGTTTTGCCGACCGGATACGGTAAAAGTTTCGTCGTTGGTCTCCATTCTCTCAATCCACCATTCGCAACACTTCCCCATGGAAATTTCCGTCGCTCTGACTACGTCACCTTCTTCGTTGCCTTGATTGGTTGTAGCGCTATCCTATTGCGTGCAGAGGGAACTTGAAAGACAACTGTTTATCCCGCCCACACTGCCACCGTACGAGACCAGACCCAATATCTTTTCGATATGGGTCTGGCTTGCCAGGCTACTGCATTTGTAGAGAGGGGTCCATCTGCAGGCTTGGGCGTTTCCGTCATGACACAAGAACGCCCTTTAGGCGTTCCTGGTAGCGTTTCATCTACCAGTCACGAGGTGTTTCGAAAGGCATACTGGGTTTCGCAAGGCATACTGCGAAGCACAGTCCCAAGGCATACTATGCTTTCCTTCCTTAATGGCAATTTTACCTCTCTCATTAGATTTAGCAATCATGGAGCCCCCACTTGGCTAACGTTAGTTCTATGCTACCCGTACTTACTACTAGATCTTATTTTGAAACTTCTGTTTGAGAAAATCGAACTAGCGAATGTTCCGGATGTTGACAGCCGTGCGAAGAAGAAGGTGTTGACGGTGAAAGTTAGGTCGGTTTAGTTTCCGTTTCTGGTTATTACGGGTCATTGACCGGAAAAAAACGAGGAAGACCGAAATTTCTTAATGTCCCCGTCAGAACGACCAATGGAAATAATTCCTTGCGCAGTTTGAAGTGTGTTTAAATATGCTACAGTGGTCATTTGTTGAGCCAATTCATGTTAAACAATGAGGATTTTGATTGACCCGACCCGGCCCGCCGATATTTCCCACCAATTTACTTGAGCCGGGTTGGGCCGGGCCTTTGATCGAGCGTTTGTGTATTTTTTGTTTTTGTTATCATTGCTTTATTGGCCCAATCTGAGGAGAAATCTATGCCATAAACAAAAATATTATAGGCCTTTATTACACGGGTCTTCTCAATGCCGTGGAACGCTCCGTTCACTCGCATGGGTAGTAGTCCGCCCGATAACTTGTCAACACCAGCGTCTTCGGTTGCTAAGCGACGTCAACGTCTTTGCCGGACTATTTCACTGCTGATCAACACTACGAATGCTGGTAATGAATAAATTGTAAAAAGACAAACCATGTGAAGTTATTTTCCAAATAAGATTTGAAAAGCTTTGGAAGTTCATTCATAACACTATTTACATGGTTTTTGAGTAATACACTTTGACATTTTAATCCAGTTCAGCGAGAAAGACGACGAAGAATAAGAAGGGGGCGTTCCAGTCTGCGTAAACGGGAACCCCCACCACACAAGAACGCCCATTTGTTTTTGCAGTGGGATGATATTCCATTTGTCGGCCGCATTTGAAGGAGCCTTCGAAATGGGACAGCCTTGACGCGTCGCAGTGACGCAATCGCCCTTCGAATGCACCCTTCGAAGGATGCGTCCCCTGAGTTGAGACACAGCCTTCTCAGCTGATCAACTCTACGAATGCTGGTAACAAATAAATTGTAAGAAGAAAAAAAAAATTGGCCATAGTTTCCATTATTCTAAAGTAGGGTGACCAGATTTGAGTTTGTGAAAAAGAGGACACTTCGTCGCGGGGGGGGGGGGGGGGGGGGGGGCGAAAACATGGGTATTTTTTCTTTAGTTCGTCCGTGAACTTACATTTACGTTTAGGCATGGCTGCAGACAGTGGCGATCCTAGGTCCAATTGCGCCCCCCCCCCAAGATGGGGGGGGGGGGGGGGGGGGGGGGGGGGGGGGTTTGTATCGTGAGCCTACGTACTTCAGTGGGGGTTTCATTCCGTCTATACACGGCACCTTCTCAACGAGCACATGAGATCGGTCGCCCAATGACAGACTCTCTCTACAGTCAGCTCGCGCAAGAAGGTGGAACGTAAGGGAGATACCATTTCCAGAACTTGGAAGGCCGTAATAACCATAGACATATACAATGGTAATAACTAGTAGGTTATGTGAAAGACCCAGAAACACAAATATGCGACGAGGCAAAAAAAAAAAAAAGATAATAATAACAATAATATATATATTTTTTTTTTTTTGCGACGAGGCAAAATACCGGACGTTTTTGGAATCCCTGCCGGACGCATTTTTTAGGTCTCGAAAAGAGGACATGTCCGGGAAAAAGAGGACGTCTGGTCACCCTATTCTAAAGACCTGTCTAGTTCTCCGTCATACAGGCTGTGTTCAGTAAAATAAATAGTGATCTGTTTTCGGCGCATGTAGGCCTATCTGCCTAAGCCCACGTTGAAATAATTTTGATGTTGAATGTTGGCGCAGTTGTTGAAATAAACAGAATGATTTCATACAAATCATAAAAGCCTCTCCCTGTGTCATTCTGTGTGCGTGTATACGAGGTGCGTGTCTGCGTGCGTGCGTGTGTGGGGGGTAAGGGTTTGTTTCCCTGGCACAAAAGGGGGAATAAAACATCAGTATCGGCCAAATTGTTATTTTGAACATCGTATCGGCCCAGAATTTCACAATCGGTGCATCCATACAAATGTATGCACTGTGACACTACTCGGCCTCTGACCAATGAAAATCCCCTTTGTGGAACGTTATTTTGAACATCGTATCGGCCCAGAATTTCACAATCGGTGCATCCATACAAATTTATGCACTGTGACACTACTCGGCCTCTGACCAATGAAAATCCTCTTTGTGGAACGACCCGGGAAAGCACGTAATGTAAAGACTAATCCCCCATCCGTCAGCCACGCCTTCCGTCATCTGTTGACGGACGGTGCAGTTTGCAAAATGCGTCAGGGTATGACATTCACCTTAAAGCCCTGACACACCAAACCAGTATCTCACAACTAGCCGCGGTGAAGACCGTGTCTTGGCCACAAAGTTGCACTTGAACACGCCGCAGAGACTACAGCCGACGGCCAACCAGCACTGCGTTCTGCGCCTTGTGAGAGGGACAACCTCTCCCTGCGATGGGTGGTGCTGGTCTGTACTGTACTGTACTGTAAGACTCCGAGAGAATAAATATAGAGGCCATACCACAAGATGCAAACCACTCATCAGCAGTAAGAATCTGAAGGCCAGATTGGAATTTGCAATGAATTTTACAGAGATGAGCCAAAAAAGCTTCTTATGGACTGATGAGACCAAGATTAATCAGTCCCTCCCGGATGAGATTGTTGCGGCCTAAAATGCCTGATGTTGTGTGAGCTTTTCCAAAAAGTTGCGATGAAAGTTCTGGTGTTTTTAATGTTTTAGTTGCGATTACAGTGCGAGAGGAAGTGAAAGTTGCGATGAAAGTTGCGATCAAAGTTGCGATTTTCCTCATCTCATCTCATCTTCATCCGCTTATCCGGGGTCGGGTCGAGGGGGGAGCAGCTCAAGCAGGGACCCCAGACTTCCCTTTCCCGGGCCACATTGAACAGCTCTGACGGGGGGATCCCGAGGAGTTACCAGGCCAGTGTTGAGATATAATCTCTCCACCTAGTCCTGGGTCTTCCCCGAGGTCTCCTCCCCACTGGACGTGCCTGAAACACCTCCCAAGGGAGGCGCCCAGTGGGCATCCTTACCAGATGCCCGAACCACCTCAGCTGACTCCTTTCTAAGTAAAGGAGCAGCGGCTCTAATCCGAGTTCCTCACGGATGGCTGAGCTTCTCACCCTAACCCTAAGGGAGACGCCAGCCACCCTTCTGAGAAAACTCATCTCGGCCGCTTGTACCCGCGATTTCGTCCTTTCGGTCATCACCCAACCCTCATGACCATAGGTGAGGACAGGAACGAAGATCGACCGGTAGATCGAGAGCTTTGCCTTGCGGCTCAGCTCTCTTTTCGTAACAACGGTGCAGTAAAGCAAACGCAATACCGCCCCCGCTGCTCCGGCCAATCTCATGCTCCATCGTACCCTCACTTGCGAACCAGAGCCTTTAGCATTTCTGGCTGGATCTCATCAATCCCTGGGGCTTTGCCACTGCGGAGATGTTTGACTACCTCAGTGACCTGCACCAGGGAAATTGACGACGAAACACCATCAACCTCGAGCTCTGCCTCCAACATAGAGGGCGTGTTATTTGGATTCAGGAGTTCCTCAAAGTGTTCCTTCCAACGTCGACGACCTCCTCAGTTGAGGTCAACAGAGTCCCATCCTTACTGTACACAGCTTGGATGGTTCCCTGTTTCCCCCTCCTGAGGTGGCGGATAGTCTTCCAGAAACACTTTGGTGCCGACCGAAAGTCCTTCTCCATGGCCTCTCCGAACTTCTCCCACACCCGCTGCTTAGCCTCCGACACGGCAGCAGCTGCAGCCCTTCGAGCCTGTCGGTACCCTGCAACCGAGTCAGGAGTCCTCCAGGATATCATATCCCAGAAGGCCTCCTTCTTCAATCGGACGGCTTCCCTCACCACCAGTGTCCACCACGGTGTCCGAGGGTTACCGCCCCTTGAGGAGCCTAAGACCCTGAGGCCAGAGCTAGCCGGCGCAGCTTCAGTAATGGAGGCTTTGAACACCGCCCAATCCGGCTCAATGCTCCCAACCTCCACAGGAATGCCAGAAAAACTCCAACGGAGGTGTGAGTTGAAGATACCTAGGACGGGGGCCTCTTCCAGACGTTCCCAATTCACCCACACTACTCGTTTGGGCTTACCAGGTCAATCCGGAAATTTCCCCCATTCCCTGATCAAACTCACCACCAAATGGTGGTCGGTTGACAGTTCCGCCCCTCTCTTAACCCGAGTGTCCAAAACATGCGGCCTCAGATCAGATGACACGATCACGAAATCGATCATCGATCTTCGGCCTAGGGTACTCTGGTACCAGGTACACTTATGAGCACCCTTATGTTCGAATAGGTGTTCGTTATGGATAATCCATGACTAGCACAGTCCAATAACAAAGTCCAATAACAAACGACCGCTCGGGTTTAGATCAGGGAGGCCGTTCCTCCCCACCACGCCTCTCCAGGTGTCTCCATCGTTGCCCACGTGGGCGTTGAAGTCTCCCAGCAGAACTACGGAGTCCCTACTGGAGCCCCATACAGGACTCCATTCAGGGTCTCCAAGAAGGCCGAGTACTCTGAACTGCTGTTTGGTGCATACGCACAAACAACAGTCAGAGTTTCCCCCCCTACAACCCTTAGGCGTAGGGAGGCGACCCTCTCGTCTACCGGGGTAAACTCAAACCGCGGCGCTCAGCCGGGGATTTATGAGTATCCCCACACCCGCCCGGCGCCTCACGCCCTCTGCAACTCCGGAGAAGAATAGAGTCCAACCCCTATCCAGGACCACGGTACCAGAGCTGAGACTGTGCGTGGAGGTAAGCCCCACCAGATCTAACTGATAGCGCTCCACCTCCCTCACAAGCTCCGGTTCCTTTCCCCACAGCGAGGTGAAGTTCCACGTCCCCAGAGCCAACTTCTGCCGCCCGGGTCTGGTCCGTCGAGACCCCTGACCTTCGCTGCCACCCATGTGGCTGCGCACCCGACCCCAACGGGTCTTCCCACAGGTGGTGGGCCCATGGGATGAAGAGAGGGGGGGTGCCACATAGTTTGTTCGGGCTGTGCCTGACCAGGCTCCGTGGCAGACCCTAAAAACCCTAAAAGGCCTGATGTTGCGTGAGCTTTTCCAAAAAGTTGCGATGAAAGTTCCGGTGTTTTTAATGTTTTAGTTGCGATTACAGTGCGAGAGGAAGTGAAAGTTGCGATAAAAGTTGCGATTTTCCTGATGTAATTAGTTAAATATTAAGTTATTACTGAAAACAAACCACACAATGTACGGCGGAAGGTAGTTTGTCGACGTCAGTTCAAGACGACGCCACTGATTGGTCAAATTTGCGGGAAAGTTACGGTGTGGGTTAAAATTGCGACACCGCCCTCCATTCGCGGTGATTGGTTGAAGTTGCAAATCGCAACATCACGAAAACCTGGAGGGTCTGATTAATCTCTACCAAAATGATGGGAAGGCCAAAGTATGGCGAAAGAAAGGAACTGCTCTTGAGCCGAAACATACAAGCTCATCTGTGAAGCATGGAGGAGGTAATGTCATGGCTTGGGCGTGCATGGCTGCTTCTGGAACAGGCTCATTAATATTTCTTGACAAAGTAACTGATGATGGTAGAAGCAGCATGAATTCCTAAGTATACAGAAATATTTTGTCTGACAATTTACGTAGAAAAATTGGCAGACAAAGTCCCTGAAGTACATGAACTGCAACATGCCGCCGGTTGCTGCGAGGCAACACTGCCGCGAAGCACCACCGCCCGGCAGTGGGCAGCCGGCAGCACACGGTTCAGTCTACTTCAGATTGATGTGAAAGTGGAAGAACCAGAGACGTCGGAGAACCCGACAAAGTCGTTTGTGATTCATAATATCGTCTGGAGGCGCACACAGCTTTTGGCCGTGATAATATGTATTATATGATATAGATATGTATCATATGATATTATTTAGATATAGAGCTCCAGGACTGTAACGCAAGTGTTGTACACTTCCTTGTTAGTTGGATAACCGTTCTGCTTTTGGTGTTATGGCGCATAACATGTCGGACTCTCGATCGTCTCTGGTATTTCTACAACGAGACTCGTAGTGGGAGTTATCTCAGCCATGGTTGAGAATGAATTGTGGGAAAGGAACTTTGGCTTTGACTCCCTCAAGAACATGAACCACGACATGGAGGAGAAAGGGATTGTTGGCCGTGAATGTCTCCCGCTTGAGCCCCGCTTCCCGCTGCCGAGGGACCGCTGCCGAGGGACCACTGCCTCGGCGCTGCAGGAGGCGGAGGTGCCTAAGCGCTGCCTGGCAACAATCCCTTTCTCCTCCATGTCGCGGTTCAGTCTATTTCAGATTGATGTGGACGTGGAAGAACCAGGAACGTCGGAGAACCCAACGCGGTCGTTTGAGATTCATAATATCGGCTCACACAGCTTTTGGCCGTGAAAATGATATAGATATCTATGTATATGATATTATTTAGATATAGAGCTCCAGGACTCTCGTATGTTCTAGAATATTTACAGAATACGGCTAAAGGCTGTGTGCGCGTCGCCATTGCGACACATCCACTGTAAACAGAGCGCATGGTACCGTGGCTGCCAGCTGCTCAGGGCCACACCCCCACCCTCCTCCTTGACCCGCCTCGCTCCTCCTCATTTGCATTATAGCTACAGACACCAAAACAGCGCATTTGGGGGAAGCTCAATGTGCGACTGGCTCGAAATCTGCACCAAGGCTGAATTTCGGGAACGTCTTCGAATACTGGGTTAGTGGTCCACTAATACCTATATTAAAGCATCCATAAAATACCATGTCATGGCACCTTTAATACATCTAAATGTAAATACCAGCAAATATAAGCTGAAATTCCGGATTCTTGTCTCATACTCATCTTGTGATCTTAAAACCAAATGTCTTTAGTGAACAACAAAAACAAAGAAATTGGCCATGCCATTCCAATACTTTTGGAGGGGACTGTATTTGGCACCACGGTTAAAAGTACTTCTAATAGAGCATATGTGACGATGATGAATGATCAGATGGAGTGAGTGCCCTCTTGACGGAGTCTAGCTGCTTTGCTCACTTACATCTCTCTTCTGGTCGTTGATTGGCTCTAGCTGAACCGCCCTCTATTTTACTGTGTGCAGTAATAATAATGTTTAGCATTGATAGGGGCCTGCAGCAGTTGGCCCGGGCCCCCCACAGGTCCCCGGATCCAGGCTCCTCCTCACATGACGTTGATCAAACAACCCTCTGGTCGTTTTGAAGCACCTGGCTTTATTGCTCTGCTAACGACACACCATTTGCACGAGTATCCCACTTCCGCCCGCCAGCCCATAAACGACACACAAAACATGCACGTCCGACGCACGTTTGCGTGTGTGTGCTTGTGTGTGTAGGTGTGTGTGTGCTGTCTGAAAGCTGTGCCACCCATGAGCTTCTGTATTGCTTCCTCCTCTGAGAGGCCTGGGTTTCGACCCAATCTGTAATCCTCAATACAGTTTGAGTGTTTGTGTGTGTGTGTGTGTGTGTGTGTGTGTGTGTGTGTGTGTGTGTGGTTGTGTACATAGGCTTGAATATGCATGTGTGTGTATTTCCCAAGATATCCTGTTTGTGGAATGATGAAATCTGTTATTATGGCAAATTGAGGGAAAGGAGAAGCAGGATAGAAAGATGAAACAAAATGTGGAGAAAGAAATCCCCAATTTCAGGCTCCCCTCGCTGCTCCGAGCCAGCGGAGATACACTGGGCCCACAGCACGCCGACATTTGGGAGAAAATAGGCCTGCTTTCTTTTATAAGATATCTATTTTATATTATATTTTCTGAACACACAACAGTTAGAGAGTGTTGGAAGACAAGGAGGAACCACACTGTGCAGGAGATGTGTTCCTACCAGGGTAGTGGTTGTTGTCCAGGTCATGGCCCCCTCTCAGGGTGAACCCGTACCCGGGCAGACCCCCGGCCGCGGGCGCCGCCGCTCGCAGCTCCTGGCTCAGGGCCAGGCCCCGGGCAGCCACATCTCTGCGGCCGTTGAAGATCAGGACACGGCCACCGCGGTCGTCCCCGCCGAACGGACAACCCACCGCCACGTCTGAGGGCACACACACACCTCGTGGTTTACACATCAGTCAGGGGTAAGGGCCCCTCTTAGGGAGAGGGAGGGAGAGAAGGAGGGAGCGAGTGGGAGAGAGGGAGGGAGGGCAAACAGAGGGAGAGAGAGAAAGTAGGAGAGAGGGAGAGAGGAGAGATAGAGTGGGAGAGAGGGAGGGAGGGGAAACAGGATGATAGAGTGGGAGAGAGGGAGAGGGAGAGAGAGATTGAAAGATTGGGAGAGGGAGAGAGAGGGAGGAGGGGAAACAGAGGATGGAGAGAGTGGGAGAGAGGGAGAGATGGAGAGAGTGGGAGAGGGAGAGAGAGGGGGGAGGGGAAACAGGGAGATATGGAGATAGCGAGAGGGAGAGGCAGCGAAGAAAGGAGGAACAGAGATGGAGAGGGATGGAGAGAGAGAGAGGGAGGGGTGTAGGGAAAGAGATGAAAGAAGAGTTGTTAAAAGGACTGGGCCTTCTACTTTTCTCTATGGGACTCTTCGTCTGGTCATATCTCTCGTTAACTTTTTGTTTAGTTTGTGTCATTCCTTGCCTTTCACTCAGGTTTTCCCCTCTCACTCTTTTTCCGTTCTTTTTTTCCTCTCTCCCTCCATTTCTGCTGAAGTCATTGACCTGGTTTGCAGGGCTGTGTGTGGACGGCTTAATTTCCCCCCATGACAGGAAGTGGCATGAAGGGTCAAAGGTAAGAGGTCAGACCTACAGCCAAGACGTCTCGGAGGGGAACACCGTCACACAAGCACACGTATGTCTTTTGAAGAATATAAGTGGAAATTTTAGTTAGCGAGCGGACCATGTGATGAACTCGAGTCAGCGCTGGAAATGTCTGCACACCTCTAGACATCCTGTTTGTCCTCCAGACCCTCTCGCTCTTGACTGCAGCCCAAACAACTGGCTGCACATAAAACTGATTATGGGTTGGAGAGGATAAATGCAACCATGTGTGAATGCAAGTGAACTGTATATATACCAGGGTTGTGTGTGTGTGTGTGTGTTTGTGTGTTTTTGTGTTTGGATGTGAATTCAAGCCTGTGCGGTTGTAAGTGTGTTCATGCTTGTGAGATGGTAGGTGTGTTTGGAATCATATATTTAACGTTTATGTGCTTGCGTGTTTGTACCTGTATGTATACAAAGAAGAATCACAATGAATGAAATGCTGTGTCTTCCGAATGTCTCAGCTGAAGGGCTTTACTTAACACAACATGCGACCAAGCGGCTCCAGAGACACTTGATGTGCCCGGGGAACACCCACTGGGAGTTCTAATGGACGCCACTCCCAGATACAATGCAGACACTGACACCCAGCACATCCTGCTGACACAAATGCCGCAACTTTGTGACGGCATAAAATCTGACCAAACCACATGGATGACATGGACTTAAGTTCTCAGGCCCAACTCTTCTATCTCTGGGAAATAACTGTCATTGAACATAACTATCACTGAGCTGTTGGAAACGCTTTTCTCAAGAGGGTGGATATGAGGAGAAAAAATTGTCTCTTATTATAGGAAGGAGATGGGGTTCGGTCTTGGATTAAGCACTGACATGGGTACTATTGTGTTCACACAAACATGTGAACAAACAAACAAACAAACAAACAAACAAACAAACAAACAAACAAACAAACACACACACACACACACACACACACACACACACACACACACACACACACACACACACACACACACACACACACACACACACACACACACACACACACACGTCAGGCACTTAACATTTGAGGCAACTGTTACCCTTGCTCATAGTCCCTGTGTAGCTTATAAACATGCATAACAGATGCAGTGCTCTTCATCCGTAACACCTCTACATGTTATTTAACCCCTCCCCCCTCTGTCTCTGTCTGTGATTGATAGACCAGGTCTGACAGAGATCTAGTATTGATACACTTAATACTATTGATTCAGTGGTTAAGTGTCCTCAACTCCCTAAGGCGTTTGTGAGCCAGCGCTGGCCAGATGTGCACACATGCTGTGTGTGCGTGTGTGTGTGTGTGCGTGCGTGTCTCTGTCTGTGTGTGTGTGTGTGTGTGTGTGTGTCTGTTTGTGAGTGTGTGTGTTTGTGTGTGTGTGTGTGTGTGTGTGTGTGTGTATGTGTGTGTATATGTGTGTCTGTGTGTGCCTGTGTTAACCTCTCTTCGTTAAAATCAATGCAAAGCTAAAATGAACAGGGAGAAGAGGAATGAACTCTGGGCTACAGGACAGAAACATCCAGATGATTATATCACGGGACACATCTGGACGGTTAAAAATAACTCACACCCACATCGTAATCACCACACACATAAAGGAACTTCCTGGTAGTTCATGATGACTCAATGTGCTTTAGGCTCTGTACCTTTGATAGGATGTCCTCAGACCAAAGGAAACACAGACAGTCTGTCCTGTCACAAACACCAGCCCACAGAGGGGAGAGGAGATGCCACCACAGGCAATATGTGCACAGACACACACAGAGGATGGATGAGGAAGATAGAGACGTCAACACTCACACATGTCCTGCTTATCGCTCATATCTCATTAGAACTAACACATCCATCCTCCCACTCTGCTCTCCATCGGGCTGCACACACTCTGCTCAACATGAGGACTCTGACTCCGCTGTGGTCCTTTAGCATTGACTTTGTACACCTGCCCCCCTTCCTGAGTCTTGTCTTTCTGGGTAAATTTCTTCCTTTCCTCTGGTCACATTTTGATTGTTTGTTGGTTATTCATTTAACCGCTTTATTTATTTATTTTCATACATTCATTCTTTCTTTCTTTTGTTATTATTATTTATTTTTCTATCTCCCCAATGTCTCTGTCTCTCTCTATCTCTCGCCCTGTCTCTGTCTTTTTTGACCTGTCTCTCTCTCTCGCCCATGTCTCTGTCTCTCTCTATCTCTCGCCCTGTCTCTGTCTCTCTCGCCCTGTCTCTCTCTCTCGCCCATGTCTCTCTCTCTCGCTCGCCCTGTCTCTATCTCTCGCCCTGTCTCTGTCTCTCTCTCGCCCTGTCTCTCTCTCTGCCCCATGTCTCTGTCTCTCTCTCTATCTCTCACCCTGTCTCTGTCTCTCTCGCCCTGTCTCTATCTCTCGCCCTGTCTCTGTCTCTCTCTCGCCCTGTCTCTCTCTCTGCCCCATGTCTCTGTCTCTCTCTCTATCTCTCACCCTGTCTCTGTCTCTCTCGCCCTGTCTCTATCTCTCGCCCTGTCTCTGTCTCTCTCTCGCCCTGTCTCTCTCTCTGCCCCATGTCTCTGTCTCTCTCTCTCTCTCTCGCCATGTCTCTGTCTCTCACTCGCCCTGTCTCTCTCTCTGCCCCATGTCTCTGTCTCTCTCTCTCTCTCTCTCGCCATGTCTCTCTCTCTCCCCCATGTCTCTGCCTCTCTCTCTCCCTCTCTCCTCACCATTGAACCCGTCCTGGTTGATGTCTCCCAGCGTTGCGATGGCGGTGCCGAAGCGTCCGAAGGTGTAGGTCCCTGTGATGGGGATGGGCTGGGAGAAGGTGAGTGGGGCCAGCTGGAGGTACAGGTACACGCGGCCCACCTCCCGGGGCTTGCTCTCCATCTCTCTCTCCATGTAGAGCGGCGCGCCAACCAGCACGTCGTCCATCCTGAAGACACGCACACTTAAGCTCCCTTTGTGTGTGTGTGTGTATGAGTGTATGAATAGTACATATGTGTTTCAGTGTTTACAGTGGACAGACACACAGACAAACAGACAGGCAGCAGGCAGTCAGACTCCTCACCCGTCCCCGTTCAGGTCGGCTACAGCCACAGAGTAGCCAAAGTAGGAGGCCATCTATGGAGCAGAGCAGATATTAACACCACATCACTTCAATATCCCAAAGTTATTGGACCAAAAAACAAAAGGGGGTCTCAATCCAAATATCATCATGACCACATTTTATCACCCACTTGCGAAGTCAATGGTCCCTACCCTGTAGACGGAAACCAGCGGCCGTGGGCTAGCGTGCTCATTTTATATCTGATAAGTTAATCTCCAAGGTCCCTGAACTATGTGGTCTTAACGAGACACAGCGAGGTGTTTACCTGCTCTCCGCTGAAGTTCTGGATGAAGGTCAAATTGGTTGAGTTGATCATTGCCACCCTGAAACAAACAAGTGGTGTCATTTGGGAGAGCACTGGCAGCCCCTCTCACACACACACACGAACACACACACACACACACACACACGCACACGCACACAAACACACGCACGCACACACACACACACACAACACACACACACACACACACACACACACACACACACACACACACACACACACACGCACACAAACACACACACACACACACACACACATACACACACACTCGGCACAGCGTGACAAACAGACATGTGAAAAATGTGGAAAAAAAAAGTGAAAACGCATGAAAAAGCCAGGGTTTGGCAAGGTGGGTTATTCTTCCCTTTAGCCCCAGCCCCCCCCCCCGCCCGGCCCAGTCCCTGCAATGTCACTCTCCATCATTACTATTACCCCCTCATCATCCCCCACAGCCCCACGGCCCCCGGACCATCCCCTACACCCTCCAAGCCCTGCTCACTGGGAGAGATGGGGGGCTGAGAATTCCTTCATAAGACCTAAAATAACAACCACATGGAGACTGCCAGGGGCATGCTGCGTGCGTGCACACACACACACACACACACACACACACACACACACATATACAAAGAAACATTCTCTCTCTCTTTTTCTCTTTCTCTCTCTCTCACACACACTCAGACCCACACACAGTCCAAGGTTCTTAATGTGAGTAACTACATTTGAACATGCAACCATGCACACAAGATACAACACAAAACCCACTCACTGTCCCAAACACAGTGGGGTTCTCAGGCCCATACGGACACACAAACTCAATCAGATAACACAGATGTAACGTAGGATTTAAAACGCACATAGCCATTTCAAACATGTACATCCCTGGTGAAGGGACAGTTCAATTACATCAGACAAGACAAGACAAACACACACAGGTCAACAGCGACACAAATTCAGGTGACCTCACCGCGCCTACTGTCTGGCTGAGCAGACAACCTGAGGGAGACCACAGGGGAGAGGGATCTGATCCAGGCTGAAAGACGCACGGCCATAGAACCTCAAGCAGCTTACCCTGCTAACACAACCTCCCCATGACTATGAAACACGCACGCACGCACGCACGCACGCACGCACGCACGCACGCACGCACGCACGCACGCACGCACGCACGCACGCACGCACGCACGCACGCACGCACGCACGCACGCAACGCACGCACGCACGCACGCACGCACGCACGCACGCACGCACGCACGCACGCACGCACGCACGCAACGCACGCACGCACGCACGCACGCACGCACGCACGCACGCACGCACGCACGCACGCACGCACGCACGCACGCACGCACGCACGCACGCACGCACGCACGCACGCACGGCACGACACGCACGCACGCACGCACGCACGCACGCAGCGCACGCACGGCACGCTACGCACGACACACACGCACACACACACACACACACACACACACACCACAACACCACCACACACACACACACACACACACACACACAGAGGCCCTCAAATGCCTCCAAGTACAGGAAAGACAATGAAGACATCAGCCTCCATCGTCATCGTGCTGCTGCTCTCGGTTGTGTAAGTTTGGGGTCAAGGGTCGTGTGTGTGCAGAGGTGTGAGCAGGGTGAGGAGTGGTCACCCCTCTCCACATGCAGCGGAAACCATGTGTCATTAGGGAGTGCTGACCCAGCCGGGCCGGGGGACACGTTCCCATAGGAGCACTCTAACACCACTCCCTGTGTGGGTCTGTGTGTATGTACTCACATAGCCAAAGTTCTGAGCCCCTCTGGGAACCCCGGCAATCAGCTCTGTTAAAGAAAGCACAAAAAAATAACAATACAAGTTCATAGTGTTATGACTCAGAGAGGGAAGGAGAAAGATAGAGCAGTAGAGAGTGATATAGGGTGATAGAGAGAGAACGAGATAGAGAAGTAGAGAGAGAGAGAGAGAGAGAGAGAGAGAGAGGAGAGAGAGAGAGAGAGAGAGAGAGAGAGAGAGAGGAGAGAGAGAAAGAGAGATAGAGAGAGACAGAGCAGTAGACAGAGATATTTAGAGCAATGTGAGAGCGTGAAAATATAGAGCAAAATAGAGAGCTACAAACCAGTAGAGATACATATTAGTACAGAGAGAGAGAGAGAGCAGTTGAGATATAGAGCAGTATAGAGAGCTATAAAGCAGTAGAGAAGGAAAGGCAGTGAGAAGTGTAGTGACTGAGGCCACCCTGGCAGAACAGAAGGGAACATACTCAATGAGATTCTGACATGGGGAAGGTAATGTTGGTCTATGGTAATGTGGGTCTATGTGTGTGAGTGTGTGGAGTTGTGGTGCTGTGTGTTCTGTTGCTAGTGTGTGTGTATATAAATCTGTCATTTTCAGTTTCCAAGCTAACCAATTAAAACCTTTCATTAGTTTGTGTGTGTCTGTGTGTGTGTGTGTGTGTGTGTGTGTGTGTGTGTGTGTGTGTGTGTGTGTGTGTGTGTGTGTGTGTGTGTGTGTGTGTGTGTGTGTGTGTGTGTGTGTGTGTGTGTGTGTGTGTCTATACTCTTTGTGTGCGTACTGATTGATGGAACGCTGGAGGTGTGGACATGTGGGGTGATATGTAGGATCCACACAGACCCCCCCATCCTTCAGCATTTCCCAAAGCTCTGATGGTCCAGTGGATCCATAAAGCACCATTTTCCTACTCTCTCTCTACTTCAAACTCACCCAGTTACAAGCAGTCTTCCTTCTCAAGAGGCTATGGGAAACATGACCACAAGCAAGTCCACACCACAACACTCAATACCAACAGCAGCATGTGCAACCTCACAGTCCACCCCCCCCCCCTCTCTCTCTCTCTCACTCTATATCTCTGCACTGAGGCTGTCTAACACCCTGATCTGGCATCATAAGGCTGGGATCCAGAGGCTTGGACATAAAGGCAGAACTGTGGCTCCCAAGCCAGGATGGGAGGGTGAAGAGACAGGGTTATCTCTGATTGGCCATGTTGGAGGACATTTATGGTGTGAGTCTCACGAAAAACGTGCTTTATATTACTCTACAAGTAGGCTGTATTGAAGCAGGGGGGTATATAATGATGGTATTTTAAGATGTTAATGTATAAAGATGATGATGATCACTATATTTGTCCTCATCAAGGATGCTTGATTTTAATGTATTTTCTTTGTTGTCTTGTGAATTATTTTGACCAATGCCAGCTCAGTTTGTGGCTACTGACTATACGCTTCACTGCTGTTTCAGCAGGAACAACAAATTGTGCACACATTAAAGATCAAATGTGTAATAATCTGTGGCCTAGTATATGTGCAGACCCTGAGGTAAGACAGAGGGCCTGGTAGACTAAGCCTTCAGAGAGGGCGGGGCACAGAGTGGCTGAATCTCTGATCTCCCTAATCAGTGGCGATGGAGGAGAGGAAATGCCTTTATCAGTAGTTCCTGAAGACCAGTCCCCTCTGAGACAGCTGTGATTACTGGAGCTGGTGAGCCAGGCCCAGACCCTGACCATGTCACATAAACACACACACACGCACAGACACACACACACACACACACACACACACACACACCACACACACACACACACACACACACACACACACACACACCACAACACACACACACACACACACACACACACACACACTGCCGTCTCACTGCCTATCGAACATCAAACCCATGTTACGTGACCAACTTACTATTTAAATTCAGGCCTTTAGCCAAGGTTTTTTTTCAAAACAACATACAGTCGTTGTGGTTCAGATTGGTTCTCATTTAAAAAGGCCTGCATTTAGACTGCAGACATTGGAGTTCAAACCCACAACCTTTCGGGTAGGAGTCAAACTCCCATAACCACGTTCCTGCAACGTCCAGTGGGCCTAGCGCACTCAGATCACAGGTGATCTAGGGAGCTTCTTGTGTGGTTATGTGACCGTTTGATATCTATTGAGATGAGGCCTCTCCCGGGCCTGCGGAAACCCAAAGTGCTGCACCCCTGGTTCTTATCCATTCCTCTGATCACACATGGAAGCAGTGAATGGAGGTTGGTGGGGGTGCATGTTGTGTGCCGAGGTGGGTGGTGTTTGTGAGGCAGTAGGGTGTTGGATGATGAGTGGCTGTGATTTATTCTGCTGTTTCCCTCACCTTGCTCCGAGTCCCCTGTGAACTCTCCCACGGCCACAGAGTAACCTAAAGAGCATTGACATGTTGCATTATTATTAACCACATACATAGACTGTATTTATAATGCGCTTTTATATGAATATAGAAGTATATGAGTATAGAACAGGGCTGTGGCTAGTGTGTGTGTACCAAGGTAGCTGTCGTCGTGTGTGTCTGCAGCAGCACTGGTGTGTTTCTCTCCTGGAACTCGTCTCAGCACCGCCTTCAGCGAGTAACCATTCAGTATCTCAGCAATCCCTGCTGTCATCACCTGACCTGCGCACACATTCACGCCCACACGCACACACACGCCCACACACACAAACACACACACACACACACACACACACACACACACACACACACACACACACCACACACACACACACACACACACACACACACACACACACACAGGCACGCAAACGGACGCACACAGGAAAGAGGTAACAAGGTTAATCTGCAAACAGCCTAAAGCAGCAACATCACCAGGATAGCAGTAAAAAACACACCGAATGCCCCTGAAGGCTGGACTTTTCAATACCCTGTTTGGGGTGTGTATGGATTATGTGCATGCAGACACGCATGCACGCACATTCGCACACAAACACCACTTCCCATTCCTTTCCTCTATGGTTAAGAAAAGGTCAAACAAACAGAGGACTTTTTCTACGACGGCCCTCAGCCAGTCATCAATCCTCCAAAATGTGTGGACGTGTGTGTGCACTGACAGGGGGAGAAGTCTGCCCTCGTAACCCACTGGCCTTCCTACTCCCCCACTCTTAGCCTCTCTCTCCTTCTTTACCCCTCACTCTCCCCTCTCTCTCCTTCTTTACCCCTTACTCTCCCCTCTCTCTCCTTCTTTACCCCTTACTCTCCCCTCTCTCTCCTTCTTTACCCTCACTCTCCTTCTTTACCCCTCACTCTCCTTCTTTGCCCTCACTCTCCCCTCTCTCCTTCTTTACCCCTTACTCTCCCCTCTCTCTCCTTCTTTACCCCTCACTCTCCTTCTTTGCCCCTCACTCTCCCCTCTCTCTCCTTCTTTACCCCTCACTCTCCTCCCCTCTCTCTCCCTCCTTCTTTACCCCTCACTCTCCCCTCTCTCTCCTTCTTTACCCCTCACTCTCCCCTCTCCCTCCTTCTTTACCCCTCTATCTCCCCTCTCTCTCATTCTTTACCCCTCACTCTCCCCCTCTCCCTCCTTCTTTACCCCTCTATCTCCCCTCTCTCTCATTCTTTACCCCTCACTCTCTTTCCTTCTTTAGAGCACTCACTGCGCTTTCTCGTTTCTCTTTCTCCCCTCTCTATCCCTCTCTCTTCCCCTTCCTCTCTCTCTCCTTCTTTACCCCTCTCTTTCCTCTCTCTCTCCTTCTATACCCCTCTTTCTCTCTCATTCTTTACCCCTCACTCTCCCCTCTCTCTCATTCTTTACTCCTCTTTTTCCTCTCTCTCTCATTCTTTTACCCCTAACTCTCTTTCCTTCTTTACAGCTCTCACTGCACTCTCTACTGTCTTTCCCCCCTCTTGCACTCTCTCGTTGCTCTTTCTCCCCTCTCTATCCCCTCCCTCCCTTCCCCTCCCTCTCACTCTCTTGTTCTTTCCCACTCTACATTTCTCCCCCTCTCTTCTCCCCACTTGCTGTCTCTCATGCCGTCTCTCATGCAGCCTCAATCTGGTGTTTGTTTTAAAGGAACAAATCTTCATATCCGTCTCATTTTAAATGTCCTATGCAATTTATGAGACATCATGCTAAGAACCGTAACAAATGGGCCCCTGTAGTGAACCAGCTGTATTAGATGCTGCATTACGTTTACATTGATATATTTATTGATATATCTGTGGAGGCTCTCGCCATAATGAGAGCGAGTCCAAAGGCTGAGCATAACAGCTGAATATTAAGAGTCCTTAAAGTCTAGGCTGAGTGCTTTATTAACATTTGGAGGAAAAAGCAGGCTGGCAGACAGTGTCCAGAGAGACACAGAGACAGAGAGAGAGAGACACACACACACACACACACACACACACACACACACACACACACACACACACACACACACACACACACACACACACACACACACACACACACCACACACACACAAACACACACACACACACACACACACACAAACAGATCCAGAGAGAGTGAGAGTGAAAAGAGAGACAGCGAGAGAGAGACACACACACAAACAAACTGATGCAGTCCAAAGAGTCCATTAGACGTGGCGCCCGGTAAAAGCACGCTGCTTAGTTAAATATGTACAAAATCAAGATGTATATTGAATAACAATGGCATATTTAAAAGACTTGGCATATGTGTAGATCATGTGAATTATAAAGAGAAATACTTTTGTCCATTTTTTGACCCTCTTTGGTTCTCATCTCCCTTTCTACTGGGATTCTTCCTGACCTCTTGTAAATCACCAACCCTCCCTCCATGCGTCTCTCTTCCTTCCCTCTCTCCTCTCGTTCTCTTAAACAGACGACGGGCGGTGGGTCGTCAGAGCAGAGGTTAAGATGAAGGCTACAGTCTGAGGCAGGGTCCTTGTGCAACCGATCAGTTACCGTCCCCCCCCGGCCCAGTGCCTCACCCAACGTACCAGGATTCTGTTACTGCCAAATCAGTCAAAGTGATGAGAGATCAGCCAGGCTGGGCTGGATAATCACCCGTTTCACCACACAGATGCACACATACACACAACACAAGCACGCACTCACAAACCAACGCACACACGTGTCTCTCACACCTGGGCTTTAGGGAGTAGCTGTCCAGCTGTGTCCACACTCATTAAGGGACCTCATCCCTCTGCTTTGTCTAGCTGAGGCCCAAAGAACTGACCTCAGCGACTGTACGTCTCATCTACCACAGAATCCCTCTCTCTCTCTCCACCTCTCACCACTTCAGTCACTCCCCTTCATACTCTCTCACTCTCATTTATCCTCCATTAAGTGTTCATCTGTCTATCTATCTGCCATTATTGAAAGTATGCATAGTACATTTTGTATGGTGAGTGTAGTATTTCATATCCTGCAATGTGCCCGTTCATCAATTCAAACTGACCTCTATTAGCTCTTTGCAACAGGTTTTTACTATGAACTCCTTGAAAACTGTTTATATTTCCCTCCAGCCTCATCTCTCCAATCTTTATGTTCATCTCCACACCTTTCTCATCTGCTCTTCATGGTCAATCCTTAACAACCTTTCGCTCGCTCTGTCTTTCTCTTCTCTTTCTCTCTCTCTGTCCCCCTCGATTGATCACTTTCTCTGCACTGTGGGGAGTTTGTCCATTCCACTCCAGTCCATTGCTATCTGATCATATCAATATAATGCCCAAACATCCACTTCCTGTGCCAGAATGATGATGGAACATAAACAGGGGACATTGGGGGGTGAGTAATACTCCATGCACAGGCAGATCTAACTAATAAAGAATATGAAGTTACAACATTTAGGTGTGCACACTTCATAGTTCTGTGAGCATTCATGTGTACGTGTGTGTGTGTGTGTGTGTGTGTGTGTGTGTGTGTGTGTGTGTGTGTGTGTGTGTGTGTCTGTGTGTGTGTGTGTGTGTGTGTGTGTGTGTGTGTGTGTGTGTGTGTGTGTGTGTGTGTCTGTGTCTGTGTCTGTGTGTGTGTGTGTGTGTGTGTGTGTGTGTGTGTGTGTGTGTGTGTGTGTGTGTGTGTGTGTGTGTTTGTGTGTGTGTGTACTAGAAGGGTATGCTTCCTGGCATTCTCTTCTCTGAAGACTCCTCTAAAGCAGTTCATATATGCAGGGAGAACAATGCGGTTTCAGTTACCTTGCCAATAGAAGCTTCCAGGCCCACCAACCACCAGTCGTCCTTCCTGGTAGAGTTAAGTGAGTCACAAGACATACATTTGTAAAGATTATGTCCATTTATTAACTGTGTGTGTGTGTGTGTGTGTGTGTGTGTGTGTGTGTGTGTGTGTGTGTGTGTGTGTGTGTGTGTGTGTGTGTGTGTGTTTTTATGGTGGCTTTCATAGCTAGAGTTGAAATCCTGTTGAGCATGACAACTTCCTGTACAACAGGGTTAAGTTAAAGCATACGCTGGAGGTCTCAAACTGAGAGCTTTGGGTGAGAGAGAGAGAGATAGCAAGAGAGAGAGAGAGAGAGAGAGGGAGAGAGAGAGAGAGAGAGAGAGAGAGAGAGAGAGAGAGAGAGAGAGAGAGAGAGAGAGAGAGAGAGAGAAATAGCTAGAGACAGAGAGAGAGAGAGAGAGAGAGAGGGAGCAGGAGACAGAGACAGAGATGATGTATTTGTTCTCTATTATTTTCCTATGGTGAGGTCACATAAGGATGCTTGGGGGAGTCTCCTAAAGTGACAAATCTGGTCACAATGCGCCCTGTCTGTAAATCTCTAAATGGGAGCCTGATGTTGACGTTGTTTCAGCATGTCAACAATACTTAATGGAACAATGTAGTGTGCCATTTGTTTCTATGAACAACCTTACTGTACTTGCAGCGATATATAGCGTCTGCTAAATGCCCTAAATGTAAATGTAAATGTCAAACATTTATAAGATAGACAGTGATATTTGCGCTGTTGACAATATCCTTTAGCTCTAGGCTGTGCTGAGGTGCCGGCATGAAGGTGTGTGGTGGCGTGTGGCGATAGAGACGCGTGGTCGTTACCTTTGTGAAGTCCACACTAAAGCCCGCCTGACAGAAGCCCTGGCCCTCCGGGTCTGGGTCATCTGAGAAAACACAAAGCAAGCATGTCAATGCAGAACAACACACACAAACAACCATACACACACAATCCCTACCCCCATCCTGCTTTCATTAAATGCTTTCCAGTACCTGTTCCTCTATAGATCCCTATTTCTCTTACACACACACACACAAATGTGCAGGCAAGAGCACACAAACACACACGCACGCAAGCACGCACGCACGCACGCACGCACGCACGCACGCACGCACGCACGCACACACACACACACACACACACACACAGACACAGACAGAAGAAAAAAATAGTCTGATTTTCAGATTTCTCGGAAAAAAAGTATTTGAAAGTGTACAATTTCAAATGAGAAATATAATATTAGCATGAATAAAATAAATAATGTGAATCTCCAACCAAACCTCCTGCAGTGTTATTCACCATGACGGTCCAACTACCAAACTCAGATTTACTTATGAAGACAGCCCAAGAAATTGCTTGGGGGACAACCTGGGGTGAGGCTAAACTACTCGTTACTACACACATGCACTTATGCAACAAACCGCTTTGTGTTTGAGTACTTGATTAGTAAAGTAATTCAGTCTCTTTGGTCATAAATTCACTGTAGGAAAGCAAAACAAAAGCTGCTAGAGAGAAGGCCCCACATACACCTATATAAATTCATTTATAGTAGCACCATCTGTGATCAAAAGTATTTCCCTCTCGAGAACCATTGAACGATTTTACAACCTAATCTTTATTGGCGCTTGGTTGGTCTACATTGGCATACGAGCTGAAATCCGTATAAGCACAAATGGCCTGAGAATGAATACGATTTAACCTGACTTGTATGTACATGCATACACCAATGTGTATGTGTGCGCACACATACACATTGTAGTGTATGTAGTGTACAGTAATGGGTGTCTGTGATGTATGTTTCAATTTGAATGCATGTGTGGATGTGCATGACCCCGTGACCCTGAGGACTGAAGTTCATGAGTCTGAGATTTAGCGACGGGTTAGGGGCGAGCGTTTGATCTGCTGCTCACGATAAGCTGCCTGATAACCTCCAGGACTCTGGTGGCTCCTGTCTCTGAACATTAGGGGGACTGGGATCAGGAGAATAGAGAGGGTATGACTGGAGACATGGGCGGGGCCGGGAGGTAGGGGGAGAGAGAGGGGCGGGAGAGAGAGGGAGAGAGAGAGAGAGCGAGAGAGAGAGAGAGCGAGAGGGGTGAGAGAGAGGGAGGGAGAGAGAGGGAGAGTTGGAGAGAGAAAAAAGGGATGGAGGGAGAGAGAGAGGGGGGCAGTGAGAGTGAGAGAGAAAGAGGGAGAGATAGGGCGACAGAGAGGGGAGAAAGAGAAGTGGAGAGAGAGCAAGAGGGAGAAAGAAGGAGCGAGAGAGGGATGATAAAAGAGAAACAAAGAGAGAACATAGATGGAGCTAAAGGGGAAAAATAAAACCGAAAATGAATGCATTTCCTTTGATCTGCCGTTGGATCTCCTCTCAGTCACTCTCTCCAGATCATAAAGCTTTGCTTAAAAACATCATAAATGCCACAAAATGCATTGAAACGATTCAACTGACAGGAGGGAGAGAGAGGGGAGAAGGAGGAAGAGAGAAAGAGAGCAGACAGACAACATAGAGGGGAAGGGATAGGCTAGGTCGAGTGGCCTAGCCTATCTCCTGACTCCCTCGGGGTGGCGAGGGAGTCAGGAGATGGAGGAGGGTGACTCACTGGTCCTGCAGGGTGAGTACTCTGCGTAGGCGCTGAAGTTCTGCACGGCCACGTAGCACGTCCCCACGGGGTCCCTCTCCCCACTCAGCTTCACCGTCCGCCAGTGGTACAGAGGAGCACAGGCCTGAGGGACAACGGGATACCACACATCAGAGAATGAGACAGTGCAGCTAGAGACAGGAACTTAAGGAATTTCCATATCACATACCGTTGGTGCAGATAAGGCTTCGCTAAAGACACAAGATGCTTTCTCTAACCATCGTGTCTTTTTTTTCCCTTGCAAAACTAACAAAACTGACTTTAGATCAAATCAGTTCTAGAGTTTAATTAAGTTAAGGTACGAGCTGTGTTGTGGGATCATCCAGTCACTCACCACTACTTTGCCTTTGTGTGTTCTGACCGACGCACCGAACCACTGGTGAGACTTGAACTCAAGAGGCTCCCTGCTGCCGTTCACCTTAATCATCCTGTTATCTGGACAGATACACAGGGTTAATAGAACTATAGAGCTATATATATAAAAAGATAGATAGATGGATAGATACATAGGGTCAATAGACAGACAGACAGACAGACAGACAGACAGACAGACAGACAGACAGACAGACAGACAGACAGACAGACAGACAGACAGACAGACAGACAGACAGACAGACAGACAGACAGACAGACAGACAGACAGACAGACAGACAGACAGACAGACAGACAGACAGACAGACAGACAGACAGACAGACAGACAGACAGATAGATAGATAGATAGATACATTGATTGATTGAAAGATAGATTGATCACGGGAAGAGAATCAGAGACTTTATGAAAGTGTAACGCTAGATAGATGGATAGATACATAGGATCAATCGATAGATAGATAGATAGATAGATAGATAGATAGATAGATAGATAGATAGATAGATAGATAGATAGATAGATAGATAGATAGATAGATAGATAGATAGATAGATAGATAGATAGATAGATAGATAGATAGATAGATAGATAGATAGATAGATAGATTGATAGATAGATAGATAGATAGATAGATAGATAGATAGATAGATAGATAGATAGATAGATACATTGATTGATTGATAGATAGATTGATCACAGGAAGAGAATCAGAGACTTTATGAAAGTGTAACGCTAGGTCATATTGACTAATGCTAATGTTGATCTAGTCTCGGGGGGTTCTCTATTGCGGAAGGAGGAAGCCTGCAAGAAAATGATGAAACACCCTTTGCTCAGAGCCATTTGTCGGTTGGCTGATGGGAGACCCTGCTCATAAAACAAGCAGCACTTCAGAGACCTGCAGGGGCCCATGGGATAGGGGCCCTCACTCTGAGCCCATCGCAAACTCTCAAATCTACATCTATCTAAAACACGTGCACGCACAAAGACACACACACACACACACACACACACACACACACACACACACACACACCACACACACCACACACACACACACACACACACACACACACACACACCACACACACAAAGGCATGAGAACATGCAGACACACACAACATTGGTAATTTAATGAACAATGCAGTCAAGTAAATTCTTATGTCAGGGTGAACCCATCACAGTTAAATTAACCTCTCTCGTGTGTGTGTCTATGTGTGTATGCGTGTGTGTGTGAGTGTGCGCGCGCGCGCATGTGTGTGTGTGTCCGTGAGAGTTTCGTGAGAGTGTGTGTGTATGTTTTGTAGTCCATTTGGGAGATAATTGCTCTACTTGCAAACAGATCTTTGCCAATATTATTAAAGGCCAGCTGGGTCTGCTTAAAACCGTAGAGTCTTCCCCCAATAAAACACCTCTACTTAACACACACACAGGAACACAGAAACACACACACAATCACACACACGGAGGCTGGCTCACATAGTAACATTCATACACACCTACACACACCATATACACACACAACACATGCACACACAGGCACACACATTAAGATTCACACACACACACACACACACACACACACACACACACACACACACACCACACACACACACACACACACACACACACACACACACACACAGGCACAGATATTAAGATTCATACACACTCACGCACAAACACACAAACACTTTTTTTTTTATTTTTTGTCTAAATATTAGCCTTATTGCTATCGTATCTAACTATACTACACCAATGTGTGGTAAAACACACCGCACAATTGTATTCTGACCGTCTTTTCTCCTTGCTTCTGTTAAAACACTTTGGGGTTGGTTGCATTGGGGGTTCCCGGGGGGGGGGGTATATATCTGTAAAACAGGAGAGCTCTGCTCTACTGTATTCACCATGTGCACAAGTATCACACATGATCTCACATCACATACATCTGCACTACATCACCCAACGATGGATTCACACACACACAGAAACAGACACACAAACATACATATGCACACACGCACACACCACACACACACACACACCACAACACCACACACACACACACACACACACACACACACACACCACACACACACACACACAGACAACACACAGACACACACACACAGTGTACTTGTGTCTTAGCCCATGGTTTGTACGTATATAAATAGGTACACAGTAAATCTGTAAGAAATAGTTACCATATCCATAGACATCCAGTATCTCTCTCTCTCTCTCTCTCTCTCTCTCTCTCTCTCCTATCTCTCTCTCTCTATCTATCTCTCTCTCGCTCTTTGCAATGATGTACACTATGTTTAAAACCCGATTGAACAGCCTGCTGATACATAGTGCCTGGACAGGATTGAAAGATAGATCGAAAGCGCAAAGACTGGGAAGAGAGAGAGACGAGAGATGAGAGAGAGAGAGAGAGAGAGAGAGAGGAGCGAGAGAGAGAGAGAGAGGAGAGAGAGCGATCAAAAGGGAATTGTGAACAGGGATGCAGGCAAATTAATAAATAGAGATTTCCCCTACCCCCATCAACTTCTCTCTCTTACTGTTCCCCTGTCCTAATCCCTTCTTTCTTTCACAATTACAAATGATGTAACACACATTCACTATGCCCAATGCAGAGGAAGGTTTTGGGGAATCATGGCGTTATCGAAGGGTATCTGTCTGCAGCGGTCGGCCCCCGCCGGCCAGGGGCAGTAGTTTAGCGTTGCATCAACACCCCCTCCCCGGCCCCCGCTCCAAATACATGGCTGGGAGGTGTTGCCTTGGGGGCCCCCACCAGAACAATCATCCTGAGACAGAGAGGGAAGACCTGAGGGCAGAGGGCCATATAGATGGGTTGGGGGGAGTGCTGATTGAGAGCAGAGGGCGATAGAGATGGTTGCGGGAGAGAGATGACGGAGCAGAGGAACGATAGAGACGGGTGGGGGTGAGCAAGGGAGAGGGGGAGAGAGAACATGGGGGGGGCATGTTGAACTCATGTCGTTTTTGAAGTTTTGACCAAGAACCGCCGGATGCTTACGAATAGGTTTCACTTGACTTTATAAATAACATCTCATTGGGTTTTCTATTTGTTCTGTTTTCTATTCACGGCAACAGTTTGGTATTTGCGGCAAGCTGATGGGGAGGAGGTGTGGGAAATTGGAAATTTTTCTTCCTTTTAGAGGTCTACTTGAAACAATAATTAACTAAGTATATTATACTAGGTGGGTTGCTACGTGTTACTTTCGGCGGTCCGCTTGGTAGAAAGGTCACTGAGTATCCAAGTAACTCCCAACCGGGTCCCCGGTGTAAACGCGGGACGGTCACGCCTGGATGTTAAAAACTCCAGACTGTAGTAGAGAACACCGCCAGAGCACAAAACACACATCTCGGACGACCTGGGGAGAAACACTCAGGGCAGTCCCACACACTCATCGTCCTGGGATAAAACTAAAATCCTGCAGAAAGTCCGGGCTATTGCGGAGGCTATAGAGTTACACCATTAGGCAGAGTGGAGAGAGGAGAGGGAGAGAGAGAGAGGGAGAGAGCGAGAGAGAGAGAGAGAGTATGAGAGAGAGGAGGAGAGGGACGAGAGAGGACGAGAGAGGAGATGAGAGGAGAGCGAGAGAGATGAGAGAGAGACCGCGAGAGAGAGGACGAGGAGCGAGAGAGAGAGAGAGAGAGATGAGAGAGGAGATGAACGCCTCCGTGCAGGTATGGTCCTCCTCTGCTCGTCCAGTCCCCAACAATGTCAGTTAACCCGTTCTACTCGCTCTGCACGAGCACCAGAATATCCTGCATGGACCCTCCACCACCTCAAGGTCTGCCAGCTACAAGACCTCTCCCACCCCCCCCCCCCCCCCCCCCCCCCCCCCCCCCCCCCCCCCCCCCCCCCCCCCCCCCCCCCACCACACACACACCCCATCCTACACAGAGCCTGTAGACAGCGTGCAGACCACTTCAGAGCGGCGTGGGGAGGCGCGTCATCGGCCCCACGCCTTTTATGGGGAGAGGAAGAAACGGGGAAGTAATGGCGAACTTAACCCGACATGCTGCCACAGCCAAGACACAATGTGGACGGCAGCCGATATTATAGTCTTTAAAAAACACATTTATATATGCGCATTTGCCCATTGCAGTAGGCTATAAACTTGCGCGCACGAATTACATTGAACTCTCTCTCACACACACATACACACACACACACACACACTCAAACACGCACACACACACACACACACAAATGCACGCACACACAATAAAGTAACATAATTTGGTTGATAGCATAGGCCTACTGATATAAATTCATACTGATTTGTGAATTGAATCACAGATTGTGCAAGTTAAACGCTCTCTTCACGCCCCCCTTCTATTCCCATTTGTTTTGAGTGACTATCTTTTTTATGGGTGCTCAATCTTTTTGCAACCAAATACTGTTTGAACGCCAAGAATGCAAGCATGCAATATTGCAGATTTGTCGTGTGAGAGAAAGAGAGGGAAAGAGAGAGTCCAATGGTAAGAGCGATGATGTAGGCTGTTTCCCCACATACGGTGACAACATTGTGCCTGAATGATCATTTCGAGGTTGATGGGCTAATGCAACTTGTTTCATGTCCAGATATTAGGACTGTTTTAAATTACCCTCTAGGTGGAGAATTATGAAAGAACCAACACTCGGGTTGGTCACCGGGCAGGGGTGAGAGACAGGGAGAGATAGGAGGGGGAGAGAGAGGGAGAGGGAAGAGGCAGGGAGAGAGAGAAAGAAGATGAGACAGGGAGAGAGTAATAAGGGGGGGTGAGCGACAGGGAGAAGAGCGGGGGATGAGAAGCAGGGAGAGAGAGAGGAGGGGGATGAAAGGGAGGGGGGCGAGAGGAGAGCAGGGGGATGAGAGGCAGGGAGATAGAGGGGTGGTTAGAGACGAGGGGGATGAGGCAGAGAGGAGTGGAGGGGGTTGAGCGACAGGGTGTGTGTGTGTGTGCACGCCGTGTGGAAGGGGCAACATGCAGCATGGCGGTGTTAGGAGGTCACCGGTTGCTAACCTTGAACCTGCCAGATGGAGAATTGAGAAGAAATGCCGTCAGAAGTTTCTTCTTTTTGTCACGTCACTCCTCGGGTCCTCTCTTTGTTTATTTAACCATACTACATCTCACTGTTCATCATATGACCCCTCTCACTTGCGCCTTGTCTTGAGTTTAAGAGCCATGTACACATCTCCCTGTTACCACTGAGGTTAATATGAACTGATAATTATCTTGTGTAGGACAATTGACACTTCATTGAATCATTGCACAATGACGTAGAGATTGGGGAACGTTTGGCATTTCCTGCGACTTCCGTTACTCTCTAGGCTTGAGGTGTGAAGACCCGCTTCTTCAAGTGTCTGTTGACAGAGAGGGAATAGGACACCATCAGTGTCTCACAATGTATTGCATTGCTGATTTAGTGACTCTGAGGACCAGCATGTGTGCGTGCTTTAGTGAGGATCTGCTATTTAGTCTGAAATATTGCAGGACAGAGCTCAATCTGGGCACGGGTCAGATGTGACATCATATTTTATAAAAAAAGCAACACAAATCACCCTCGACAATCACACACACTCTACCACAGCCAGTTTTCCCTCTACCCTCAGGCCGCAGATACAGAACCCAGCCCAGCTTTGTCCATCCATAAGACTTTTAAATGGTTGAACCCCTCTTTGAACTGTATCCTCTCGTTTTAACACCTGGAATCTTTTTTAACTGTATCCTCTCGTTAAATGCCTGGAATCTTTTAAAATTATTAATTTTTTTCTCCTCCACTAGGAGGTAATACATTTATTCATTAGGCTTAGGCAGGATTTTTTATTTTCTGTGGGGTTGATGGTGTGTGTGCGCGCATGTTTTTGTTTATGTATGTACTGTTGGGTATGGACAAACCCTGCTGCTCTGCCACATCTGAAGTTGCTCACGGAAAAATAAAGTTATTTGAATTTGAATATTTATAGACCCAAGAAAAACAAAAGGCTTAACCTACGAGTTCAAACATTCAATATCCATCAAAGAAAAAACATTGAAGAGACCGTTAGAACAAAAAAGAGGTATTTATCTCAGAACCTTGGAGTGTTGTAATAAATACACATGAAATTGGTCAACATCGTGAAGCACGCATATACGCGAACACACACTTGTGCAGTCACAAGATCAACCTGCATTGTCTCATATAAAGATCAACCTTTATATGAGACAATTTATTCAGAAAATGTCAGTGTGCGTTCCTTCTAAATGTGTAAATGTGTTTCTATGTGTTCTTCTAAGTGGAAGGCTTTGGTAGTTTGTGTGTGTGTGTGTGTGTGTGTGTGTGTGTGTGTGTGTGTGCCCCCCCCCTTCCAGTGAACAGTCCTATTGCTGGAGTAGAAAGTGTTTCACAGTGGCTGTATAAGTGAGACAGGTCGTTAGAGACACATTCAGCACAATCTGCCATTTAAAGCACTGTTTGGCTTTTAATGTCCAAACCAATTTTGGGCTTTGTGCTGAAGGGAAATAAACAGATGAGTTTTTTCACAACGTAAACAAGCTGCTTGCTGATTCCCAACTTATGTTGAAAAGATAGCATGAGAAGTGATGCACCGTTACTCCAGCATTGGTTTACGTGTCTTAAAAGTATTTGAATTGATCAGAATGCAAGGGGATGTATTGGGTAGGACATATGTTGGGTTTTGCAAGGACAGGGGAGTGAAGGGGAGGTGCAGAAGTGGTCTATTCATTTCATTCTAATTCAGCGAGGGTGAGTGGTCGGTGGTCCACAGCAGCTCGATGTAGGGCCACTTGGTCTGCAGGCATGTTTGACCTGGGGTGTCATCGGTCCGCACCATGGGGTCTTCAATCCAGCACCAAGGCGGTCCCTTCTACAATACTCCACCTGCTCACACAAAAACACATAGCCCGTCAGTATGTACCAAACAAACACAAAATCAAATGCTTTCTTAACAATCTTCGGTCGATACTTTTGCAAGAGTCAGTCACACATTTCCCGCACAACGTACACACACTTTTGGATTCGCACACACACACAGTTTTGCATGTACAGATCCATACATATATTAATGCAAAATTACCACACATCAACCAACCCTAACAACAACAACACACACACCAACCCTAACAAGCACCACACACACCAACCCTAACAAGCAACCAAGCAACACACCACACACACAAACACACCACACACACACAACATCACACACACACACACTACACACACACACACACACACACACACACACCCCACCCCAACACACACAAACACACCACACAACACACACACACAACACACACCCCGGTTTTTCATCGACCATTTGGACCCTATTTCGGGTCATTGTAAAAATACACAACATAATACAGATTTTATTTTAAGTTATTTTGTCATAATATAACTTCAAATGATTTTTGTTTGTTTAAAGAAGTGGGACTATAGATGAAAAATAGTTTAACTAAATCTGGTGCGTTTATATGTCGAATACAATGGCCATGTTGATTAATGCACACTGTCCCTCTTAAATAAATAAATATAAAATAATAAATAAGTTGCCAAGCGGGGACTGAAACCTTAAGCAATATTTACATATCAAAGAGGGGAATCCGTTTCACTGCAGGCAGGGGAGCTGTCTGTGCCTATTGTTTCACTCAATGTGTTTTCCAATTGCAACTCACAAAAAACAGATGATTAAACTTTCATTTAGCAATATTAAAAAAATTCTCTGTGATTAAAAATATTAAGAACATAATCATGGCAACCTAATGGGAAATAATAATGCTTTACGTGTGCAAAATGAGAAGTAGCTTCACTGCATTATATGAAGGACTGCAGCAACTTACTTTAGACTTTAAATATAAATACGTTCTTCGAGATTAGATTACACTACATTCATTTCATTTTTTCTTTTCTAATTTGCTCCATAGCCTTATCTATAATTCAATATCCTGTGTCAGTATTTCCTGCCTCTGTTCTTAACTGTTAGCAAGAGGGAGCGCATTCCATTGAAAATTTAAATTGCTCCTGGAATCTATCCTTGAAGAGAAAAATTATTCTAATTCTTGAGCATGCAGCTGAAGTTCGGGCCAGAGCCACATTGCAGACACCAACTACTGTGACCTAGACTATTGTCCTTGTGTCTGAGTCCTAGCAAGCAAGGTACAGTGGCTCTGGAGCTGACGGACGTAGGAGCCATGGGAAGACGCGCCTAAGAATAAAGCCTTTGAGAGGGAGCTCTCGCAAGTACGCAAGGACTGGATCAGGGTCTGTAAGCAGCGCTGGTTGGAGAGCAAGGTGTCTCGCCGGTGGAGGTTGGATGCAGGGGGTTTGCATGCCTGTTCTCTAACCAGAGCTCTATCAGTGAGATGAGAGGATGAGAGCAGCGCATCGCGTGCAATATCACCGATGCGGCAAGAGGGCCGTCAATGATGTCTGTGGCTCAAAGAGGAAGAGGCCATGGAGTCGATGGTAGGTTCTAGGGCTAGCCATCTGGACATAAATCTGGGTCTGACAGTCCAGCTGGCTGGTTCCCCTGGAGGGCGTATTATGTCTGAAAGAGACCAGAAACGTCTGATGAATCCAGCACATCACGATGAGTGTCTCAGATGTGCATCATGTATGATGTTTGTTCAGCAGTATTGATGTGATATTCACAGATCCATCATGTCAGATAATGTTTCCTCACTCATGTTCAGAAAATGTAAAATGCTTTTATAAAGCAAGGCTATATTGTCCACTCTTAACCGAACTCCCATGGTTTTACTAAGAATCTTAAACAACTTGACACAAAACAGTCATTTAAGATTTATTTAGACCGCAGGTTAAAAATGTGGCTATAGTTTGGCGAGTTAACTCTATCGACAATCAATGTGCGATCAATTCATGAGAAAATATTTTAATTGTATGACAGATCCGAGTCAGTATTTTTTCTCATGACATAGAAAATGTCTCTCATGAACTATGGAAGAACTGTCTAAGGGCTCTATGGCTAATGATTTTTATTTTCTTATATAGAGACAGCAGTAAACAGAATTTTATTCTAACGGCTAATGAATACATAAATGTGTAAGTGTTGCTCCATACCATTTAAAAGGGAACCAGTGTCATTTTGTAGAGGCGAAGAGGGACTTCTGTCATTCTGTACAATCAAATGGGAACCATCTTTTCTGTTTAACAGTACAAGGTTAAAAACAAAATTCTACATTTTAAACCTTCTTTGAAGGTCTGTATACTATTGTGCAGTTTCTGACACATGCTGTAGGTAACTCCATCAAAAAAACAGATGATAGCATTAAGGCTGTTCAAGTGCAGGGAACAATGATTGTTGCTTGATAGAACAGTGATCAATTGTGGTAGTTAAAGGTTGGGTATGGAATTTGCTTTTTTGGCCATTTTTGCAAAATTACTTGAAATCCTTATCATAACCCGCTTACAGCCACTGAGTTAGAAGTACTGACATGAAAATTAAACAAGTCAATCATCTGGGGAACGGGCAGGGCTCGAAAAACTCCAGCCAATCATTTGGATTGCCACCTCGTTGCATTGGACAAGTAAGTACGTCAATCAAAACGGTCGTACTGCACTCCCGCGCTCCCAGGAGCCGAGGCCGGGACCCCCGCCCACGCCCCGCGCGCGGACCCAGCTTCAGTGCAGTACGCGTGACCCAGAGGCAAGCTCCGGTTTGTTGTTATCCTGCTGGCGGTAGCTACTGGAATCTAAGTTAAATCGGCACATTTGGACCCTAGCAGTAGAAGAACAATGGTTCCATGGCAGACGAGGAGGACGGCGGGGCGGACCATCCCCCACCAAGCCAACCCACGCACCAGGGCCACCAGGCAAGAGGTAGAAGGTAAAACTATTTTTGCAGAGAGTATTGACATAATAAAAACGCTGAAAGAGAAAAACTGAAATCAAGCCATAGATCCTAGGCGCTGGCTTGTCGAAAACGTTGGCTGCCACTGAAGGACAAGGGATCTAAAAAGCGGGCGATTCTTGTGTGGGGGGGGAGCGCTTGACCTAGATTTCAAAGTTTATAACCGTTTATACTCAGGTAATACCGTTGTTGAGCACGAGTGTATTACATTCCGTTGTGAAAATGTCCACACCAGGCAGCAACCCTAGTGATACTCCAGGACTTCCAATACAATTATATGAAACAAACATACATTTTCTAAAAATAGATTTATGTGACCGTTTAATGTTTAACATCTGGTGCAACCATAGCCGCGAGAACGTATTCTCAGCAGGGGGTGCTGGGAAAAAAAAAACTCAGCCTGCACTAGACTCGCAACTCGTTACATTGATAAAAAAAGATATATAGCAGCGCAGCTCAATTACACCAGTGCATGCGCGCACAGTTGAAAATCGATCGTTGTGTTCACTTCCTTCACACCATGGTTCACATCCAGCTGCTCACAGAACAAGTTTAGCGCACCACCGCTACCCTTTTTTCAGCACTAGGTCATATGAGCATTAAATAAATGCTGCGTCTCAAAATGCCTTGGACAGCAGCGAGGATGACTCGCTTTGCCACGGGCCGAAAACAGTTCGGAGCGACCACAGCCAGAGCGAACACAGCGGGGCAGAGGAGTGTCAGGAATAGTCTTTGGTGTACACATCAGTACGGCCTATTTTCACTACTGTTTAGTGGCAATGCAGTGTTTTATTCATATTATATATATTATTTCAATGAATACAATTTATTTATTCATAAAAACAAGATCTGGTCTTCAAATATTTTTTCCAAATATAGGTCGTCTTACAATGGGGTTTGTGTTTATATTCGGACCAATACGGTACAGCGGGCGCTCACATGACGTTAAGCATTTCCTGGTGCATAATGTGACGCTTCAAAACCTAAAATCCCGTTTCTCCCCGTTGACACGACAACACATAACCGGCGTTTTCAGAAATCTCCACTTTGGCCGGAGTTTTTAGAAATGATCGTTTTCTGTGATAAGACAGGGCCTCGGACAGGGGGTGTTGCAGAACCCCCAGCACCCCTACTTCCCGTGGTACTGGGTGCAATTTACAGCTGAATGTAGTGCCATGTTGTTAAACGAAAACCTACGCTAGCCTGGCTCGCTCTCGCGCATCTCTGTTCGCGCTCGTGCATGATTGCGCGTCCAGGTACTTGGAATGGGTGGAGTCAGAGTCAGCGTTGAAGGAGAGGGGGTAGGACCATTTGAGTTGTGTATTTTCAAAATCTGCTGGCGTTTCGCAAATCGCATACCCAACCTTTAAAACGCAAGTCATGTTATTGTGGAAAAAGATCATATAGAAAAAAACTGTCCCCTACATAAGTTCACATTCAAAGAACGGACAAACTTTTTGCTCTAAAATATATAAGATGGTCCCTGCTTGGATTATTGTACAACATGACAGAAGTCCCCTGTTATACGGTATCGGGCGACACTCACACTCTTGCATGGATCTATTCATAAATTCTGGAAAAGACTGAAGGTAATCCTCATCAATAATCGAAAGATATATATAGAACAGTTAAATAATGTTCGATTAATTTGCAATTTGCGAGTTAACTATGAACAATCATGCGATTAATCAAATATTTAATTGATTGACAGCCCTAGTTAAGTTTTTTCTCATGACAAAATGTCTCTTATGAAATATGGAAGAACTGTCTACAGCAGGGGTCAACAACCTTTTCAACATGCAGTGCCAGTTTGACATTTTCTCGTGTGACTTAAGCAACAATATATTAAATATTAAGCTGAATTATGACACAGCGACCAAAAACATTTTAAAAAGGCCTGGAATTGTATTATTTCAATATGGTCCACAATCATGCATCAAAACATTTTAAATGTTTTTTTTGTGTTATATTTTCTACATGGGCTTACAAATTATTGATACATATGTCCCATCTTAAAACAACACTTTCAGAAACTCATTCAAAAACATTTGCGCTGTGAGAAATATAAAAAACAATAATAGATGAGAATGTTGGAACCATCCAAATCAATGTCTTTAAGACATGTACAGCTTTGCAAAACCATGTGAATGTGATGCATACAGGCCACTTGAAACAATATTTTAAATATTTTCTTCATAATTGATCCCACTTCAGAACACTGCTTTCAGTAACTCATTTAATCATATTTGCACTGGGAGGAAATGCCCAAAACAGAATAAAGTGCAAAAAAATAGTAGTAGTAATAATTATGCTGCCGTATTGTGTGGTGACATTTTTAAATAATAATGAAATAAAAAATATGATTTTTTTTTTAAATCTTTTTAAGCGTGCCAATGATTATGCTGCCACATGCCAGTGGTGGCACGCGTGCCTAGGGTTGCCGACCCCTGGTCTAAAAGCTCGTGGCAAATTATTAATTTTCTACTATAGATGGAAGGCAGTAAACATTTTTTCTAACATATGAATACATAAATCCTGGCGTGTAAGTGTCGCTCCGCATACCATTTAACAGGGACCAGTGTCATTTGTACAGGCAAAGAGGGGACTTCTGTCATTCTGTACAATACCAAGTGGGAAACATCTTTCTGTTTAACAGCACAAGATAAAAAAACATTCTACACATTAAACTTCTTTGAAGGTATAGTGTAGCTATTGTGCATGGTTCTGACATATGCTCGCAGGTAATCTCCATCAAAACATGATAGTTTAAATGCCGTTTCAAGTAGGGGGGCAGGAACAGTGATTGTTGATTGAACAGTGATCAAGTTGTGTTAGTTAAAACTGAAGTCATGTTATTGTGGAAAAAGATAATTAGAAAAAAACTGTCCCTGTACTATACAGAGTTATAAGAAAGTGTGAATCAGGCAAAATATCCACTTTCCTTGACAGTGGATAAGTTCGGTATGCATATAAGTACCCGACTGACCCAATTGCCGAAATACTGCAGCTGCTGATGCCATCTCTAAGTTAAAAGTAGCTGCACCACTACCAAACCATCTAATAAGTGTATATCATGGCGATTATAGCGGCCTACACTACATCTCTATTCGCATGGAATTATATTCCGAATCAGAGAATTGTAATCATTGAGCCGTATATACAGTGGGGAGAACAAGTATTTGATACACTGCCGATTTTGCAGTGTTTTCCCATTTACAAAGCATGCAGAGGTCTGTAATTTTTATCATAGGCTACCAATACAACTGCCAGAGACGCGAACTAAACAAAATCCCAGAAAATCACATGGCCTACTGATTTTTAAGTAATGTAATTAGCATTTTATTGCATGAACATAAGTATTGGCACACCTAACCCTCCAGTAAGAATTCCAGCTCTCACAGACCCGTTTGTTATTCTTTATAGAAGCCCTCTGTTCTCCACTCATTACCTATATTACTGCAGCCTTTTCTGAACTTAGTTTACACTGTATAAAAGACACCTAGTCCACACACTCAATCAAACAGCACTCCAACCCTCCACAATGCGCAAAGACCAGAGAGCTGTGTAAGCTCTAAAATTGTAGACCTGCACAGGCTGGGATGGCGCTTACAGCCGACCAAAAGGCAAACAGCCTGCCGTCATGAAGCCAACAACTGTTTGCGCATATTATAGCAAATAGGAGAACGTGTCAAGAGGACGGTCAATACCCCTCGGTCTGGGGCTCCATGCAAGATCTCACCTCATGGGGCATCAATGATCATGAGGAAGGTGAGGGATCAGCCCAGAACTACACGGCAGGACCAGGTCAATGACCTGAAGAGAGCTGGGACCACAGTCTCAAAGAAAACCATTAGTAACACACTACGCCGTCATGGATTAAAATCCTGCAGCGCACGCAAGGTCCCCCTGCTCAAGCCAGCGCATTTCCAGGCTCGTCTGAAGTTTGCCAATGATCATCTGCATGATCAAGAGGAGGACTGGGAGAAGGTCATGTGGTCTGAGACAAAAATAGAGCTTTTTTGTCTAAACTCCACTTGCCGTGTTTGGAGGAAGAAGAAGGATGAGTACAACCCCAAGAACACCATCCCAACCGTGAAGCATGGAGGTGGGAACATCATTCTTTGGGGATGCTTTTCTGGGGGACAGGACGACTGCAGCGTATTAAGGGGAGGATGGGTGGGGCCGTGTATTGCGAGATCTTGGCCAACAACCTCCTTCCCTCAGTAAGAGCATTGAAGATGGGTCGTGGTAGGGTGTTCCAGCATGACAACGACCCGAAACACACAGCCAGGGCAACTAAGGAGTGGCTCCGTAAGAAGCATCTCAAGGTCCTGGAGTGGCCTAGCCAGTCTCCAGACCTGAACCCAATAGAAAATCTTTGGAGGGAGCCCATATTTCCCAGCGAGAGCCCCGAAATCTGAAGGATCTGGAGAAGGTCTGTATGGAGGAGTGGGCCAAAATCCCTGCTGCAGTGTGTGCAAACCTGGTCAAGAACTACAGGAAACGTATGATCTCTGTAATTGCAAACAAAGGTTTCTGTACCAAATATTAAGTTCTGCTTTTCTGATGTATCAAATACTTATGTCATGCAATAAAATGCAATTTAATTACTTAAAAATCATACAATGTGATTTTGTGGATTTTTGTTTTAGATTCCGTCACTCACAGTTGAAGAGTACCTGTGATAAAAATGACAGACTACCACATGCTTTGTAAGTGGGAAAACCTGCAAAATCGGCAGTGTATCAAATACTTAATTTTTATTCCGATTGAGCTGTTCTTCCACTTCTAATCGGATCCAAGTGTCCATTTAAACGCGGCTGTCTACCGGTCACACCGGTCTCACGGTAACGTCAAAATCCATACCGTAGCGCAAATTCACACCTGTGTACTTTCTATAGAGGGATTATCAGTCTATATCACTCCCCGCTCTACGAGCTTGTGCAGAAAGAGACGAGAGCGACAAGAGCCGCAATCATGTCTTGTTGTGCGGTTGGTTGCACAAACCGTTTTAATAAGACTGATTATCCCATTTATACTAATTCTTGCTTGCCAACATAAAAAACAATTCAAATACTTTACTAATTCTCCCTCAAAAAGTAGTCCCCTTTAATTACGATCGATCAAACATGTTTTTGACACCTTTAGGCATTATCCCGCTTATACCATGGTCACTTGCCAAAGAAAAGGAATTAAGATCATTCATTTATATTTTCATCATTTTACAATCCAAGTATAAAGTTTTTCACATAAATAGTAAAAAACTGGACCTTAGCTACGACTTGGCAATGGGAGGTATTTTAGTCAGCTGAGCTATGAGCCAGAGAGCTAACGTTATGGATTGTACATATTTATAATTCGAAATTCGTCCCAGCCTTTATACCACAGATACTATAGCATATAACCTTGTTTTCTGATTACAGTTTAATGTAACAGTAAGCTGACAACATCGCTAATTAACACTACAACTGGAAATTAACCACACAGAGATAACCATGGCAACCGGTCAAACAAATGTTTTTTTGCGATCATTCTTTAAAGATCGATTCCTCCAGCCAGAGGTCAGAAAATTTGCATTTCCCCATTATTGTCTTTCAAATGACTTTGAACTAACAGAAGCGAACTCGCGAAGTGGGTATTACTAAGCCAGCCGGGTATATCCAGTTTGTTTCAGCGCACGCACCACGTGTCATCATTGATATCGCTCACGTCCCACTCGCAACATAAAAATAAATCCACTCAAGTTTTAGTAATTTTAGGAGATAGGCCCGATGTAAATTACACCAATTGAAAAACTCATAGGCCTTGTTGGAAATGTAATACCTCATCAGATCACTTTCATTACTTTTTAATGGCCTTAATTTGGGCTAATTTCCTTTACTACCTTTTAATACCTTTAACAACACCGCGGAAATCCTGCATGTGTGCTGTTTATGCTCCCAGTTTCTTGTTTTAATTAACTGCTTTAAGCTGTCACAGAGGTAGATGTGTGGTGAACTCCCAATTAGTAAAATGTTAGGCCAAAAAGTTTGCGCGTTTGGACTTTTCCTGTGGACAGGATTTGTTTGTTTGGCTGTGCGAGCCCAGGGGGTGGCTGCTTCGGCCGCGTCCACGTACACATACAGCCCAGATGAACTACACTGCATTCGGGATGCTGTGGCGATCTGTACCCCCCTCCCCTGGATTCACCCCCAGAGCTGAAGCGGAGGAAAAGAGGCAGACGGAGCGGCATACGGGTGAGCCGGTTCTACCATCGTGAGAATGAGTAATGTTCGCTCCCTAGCGAACAAAGATGATTAACTCGCAGGTTTTCTGAAATACGATCGGCTGTTTCGGCAAAGCAGCCTGCTCTGTTTTACAGAGTCTTGGCTTAATAACACCATTCCTATGTAATACATGGACATGGGTGGCTTCACAATCTGACAGGACAGGGATCACGTGATGACACGCAAGCGGACGGGAGGAGGAGTCTGCCTGTATGAGAATGAACAGCGGTGTCACTCTGGGCACATCACAAAAAGGAGAGAGTGTGCGATAAGAACATTGAATTACTGGTGGTGAGTTGCAGGCCCCACTATCTTCCTCGTGAATTTTCCAACGTCATTGTTTTGGTTGTATACATCCCACCGTCTACAAATGTAGAGTCAGAGCTGCTCACAACCTCTTAAGTCACACTCCAGATGCTCTCATGATTATAAATGGTGATTTTAACCACTGCACCCTCTCCTCACTGCCTTCCTTCAAGCAGTTTGTTACATGTCCAACAAGAAATCACAGGAGTATCGATTTGTTTTATGCCAACATCAAAGACAGTTACTTTTCCACCGCTCCGCCACCACTTAGCAGCTCTGACCATAACCTGCTGCTTTCAACTAAATACACCACACAGGCTCGAAAAGAAAACACATCCACCAAATCAGTTTGCGTGTGGTCTACGGAGGCAAGTAAGGAATTAAGGGCCTGTTTTGAAAACACAGACTAGTCTGTGTTTAGGAACGAGGACTATTCTGTTTTTAACAGGGTTGACAGTCAGTGTGTTTACATGGGACAGCTCGATCAGATTAAGCCTTATACCGATTTTGCTACTCGAACGGACCGTGTCAATTATCCGGTAACAATCGGCAACAATCCCTTTCTCCTCCATGTAGCATTTCAATCTTGACTTCAGAGTCAAGACTTGAAGAACGTGAAATCCGACGCGGGTTTACAAGCAGGTAGAAACCGGACTATGATCGAGTTTTCTAGGTGTTCTTATCCGATCACGCTTGTCCATTCATGTACCGATTTCGGTCCGAAGTAGATCGGTTATGCTTTCTCCAGAGCTATGAAAAGAAAAAATGGCTATGTGGTTGCTCAAAGAGAAACACTGTTTTGTTTCCCATGTCTACTTTTTCGAGCAAGTGTGTGCAAAGGATATACCGTATTTTCCGGACTATACGTCGCTCCCGAGTATTAGTCGCATCAGTCAAAAAATGCTCCATGACGAGGAAAAAAACATATATACGTCGCATCGGTGTATAAGTCGCATTTATTTTTAAACATTTAAACAAGAACGTTTAATCTGGAGAGACTGAATAAAATTGCAATAGCAATATAGGTGTGTCGGTCCCACTCGTAGTTGAGAGTATACCGAATTCAGTGTCACCGGGATTCCACCGGACGGGTATGCGCCGCGGTCCTAAACCTGAGCGCACGATCGGGAGGTGGAAGTTGCGCTCACAAGTCCAGCGGACGGCTCCAGTTTTCGCCGGCCAAGTCATGCGCTGTGATATGTGTGACAGCTATGTTGCACAACATTGCAGCTAAGGCTGGGGTAGCTTTGGTTGAACCGGAGGACATTGACGACGAGAATATAATTTATTCGGTGGTGCAGTAGGCTTGCAGCGTTCAGTTGTAGGCCTAATGAATGACGGTGCCATCTTGCGGCCGAAGATTATGTACGCACAATTTTGGCATATAAGTCGCTTCGAAATATAAGTCGCAGGGCAAGCCAAACTACAAAAAAAACGCGACTTATAGTCCGGAAAATACGGTATACATATATGCAATACATACATATTAAAAAAACATAAATTGTTGGTGTGGTCATACGCCAGTAGTTTCTGCCCCACTGAAATTTAGGGTCACCGCACGCTACTGCCCAGACCCTTAAGAGGATATTCAATTGTTTGCAAGTAGAAATGCTGCCTGGAAACAACTATTTAAAAATAATAACAAATAAAGATTCATCAAATTGTCAACAATGCAAGGGTTAAGTCAGCTAGAAGATTGATTTAACCCCGAAAGGCTGCTGTTAAACTACTGTAAAACAGCTTTCTTCTACTACGCTGTGATTCTTTACCATCTCCCATATTAATCTTGGCCTGCAATACTACACCTTAACCTTTATTTGTGGTTTTCTTTCTGATTATTGCACAATTTATTGACAAGTAATGATGAACACGTACTGGTGAATTAAGAAGTGAAACAATTTCAAGGATGTCAAAAATTGCAGAATCGCAGAAATGTAAGTGAAAGTTTGCATAAAGTGGAAGGCACACAACACATGCAACATTTTTTTTTAAATAATTGTTTAAACATTGTAGGTATTGTAGTCATAGTTCTTCGTTAGTCCTAGCTCAGCTCTTTATTCAACAGGGTTGACTTTGAACAAAGGAAGTGGTTGGATGATTCAATGATTAAAGTGGATCTCTTCGTGGACAGATTATGATCATGCATGTGCACAGATACACGCACACATACACACACACACAAACCTCCACACACATATGTAAACAACAAACATACACATGGCCAACAATGCAAAAATTCATGAATTGAAGTGCAAAATAGTAACACACACACACACCGGCTGTGGGGACCTGCTGAGGGGTCTGTTATTTCCATCAAGAAGCCTGGGAATGGAATTGCCATCCCAAGCTTTACAGGCGCCCTGCCTGTGTGCGTGCAGGTAGTGCACAGGCGTATGTTCAGTGCTATTTGTGGGTTCTCAGGGCTCCCTTATGGGAGAGTGTACTCCTAGACTATACAAAGTCAGCGATATTGCTCATCAACAGCATTATACAGCCATTAATTAATGTTAAACTACACCCTCCAACATAGTCATCCATCTAGATAAACGGGCTGGACCTAGCCGCGTATAACCATCCATCATTGACAAGTTGTTGAATATAAGGGAAACGGGACACTAAGCCGGGGAATGTGAAAGGCTCTTTATGGCTATTGTTCCTTCTGGAGGGGACTAATGCATACTACTGGGAATGCTTGTGTATTCCAGCTGTTTGTAGGCAAGGTTGTGTGTGTGCTTGTCTGAAATACATGCATACTGTGGGAAGACAGACTCGGAGACAGACTCAGAGACAGACTCCGAGCGAGCTTACCCTCTCGCTGTGGTTGGATTGTTTAAGCCCATTGTAGTGGTAGACCGGAAAGGAGTCTGGGATTCCTGAATCCTGAAAGACACCAGCAGTTTAGGTTGAACAACAAGCAGTAGGCCACAGCGACTCTCCTGACTGGTATGGGGGTCAGTGCGCGAGCAGGAAGATGGACAGAACATTTCTTAACCGATTGGCCACACCAGCATACACCCCAGGCCCCGGCTTTAAACCTCATGGGCCCTATTTTAACAGTCTGAAACGCAAGTGAGAAGTGCCAAACGCAAGAAGCTTTGTGGGCGGTTCTTTGGCAATGTTGCTATTATACCGGCGGATAAATGACTCTTGCGCCCGACGCAAATCTAATCTAAAGGGTTGCCCTGAAGTAGCCTAATTACCCGTAGGTGTGGTTTGGGCGTAACGTGCAATAAACCAATGAGAGTGCCATCTTCCATCCCCCATGAGCGCATTTTAATCTTACAAGTTGATATTTTGACAGCGGCTTTGAGGTCGCCAATGAGACAGATTCATGACCACATGAATTTCTAACTTCAAATGGCTCAGTTAACGGCCAAATAATAAGGCCTAGCGTTTCCTTCCACAACTTCAGAAATACTGAGTCCTCAAATACATTTCGGCAAAAAAAAAACTTATGATACACACATATGATATGCGGTAACTGTGGTTCTATTTAATGATATACACAATACATTAACAAACATTGTTTCTTACCAGTATTGTATGCATTATTGTTATCGACTTGTGTTCCTAATATGCATGTGTCCCCCGTTAATATACATTGCCATGGACTGTATTATGCGTTACGTGTTTAGTTTGCGTGTGTTTAAACAGATGGATGCACATATGCGCGCCCGCATTTATTAATTATTTTACACATACACACACGCTCTCCTGACTGGTATGGGGGTCAGTGCGCATTCATTCAATATTATTAACACTCACTCGCGATAAAACAATGTTTTCTCACGATCAAATACTCATCAAGTTATAGGCTTGTACACGATGTCTGTGTCAAGAAAATATGTGTTTGCGGTACGGTGTTTGCAGATGCATTGATTTAAAAGTACAACTTATTACCACTGTATCAGCTGTTCTTTCCCAAATAATTTATCAAGAATGTGTGGCTAGGTAGATGAGAGAAGCAAAGTGTATGCGCGTGGTGCACAAGCAACATTATGCATGCGCCCTTAAAATAGCATCTGAACAATGCGCCACTGACTTTAAACCAGGTATTTCCTGGTATGTGGCGGAATTGTTTTCTGAAACTGCAATATAGCACCAGGTAACGTTAGCGCCAGAACACGCCTCCTCCTTTCGCTGAACCGCCCCTTGGGGAGCAAGATAATTCCCTAATTTAGCGACGCGTGCCTGTGGAGGGAAAAGAACGCTTGCAAACTTTATACAAATGCGTCGGTGTAGAAAGCAAATTGTGCTGGATGCAAGATAGGGCCCCATGTGTTCAGGGTGAGTTTTTGTGTGTGCATGGGTGTTTAAGCGCATCCACTGCCAATTTTTCAAAGAAAAAACAACAGTTTGACCAATGACAGTGAGATGTCCTTGGCCTGAGAGATGAATAACTCTCGTAGTGAGAGTATACAGGGTAGGCTCCTGTTTCGTGTTTATGTCCCTGTGTGTGAAACCCTAACCTCTATGCTGATCCCACGTGTCTAGAAGTGTGCACGTGTGTGTGTATATTTATGTGTATGTCCCATTGGCTAATGGCACTATAATTTCTTTGCAGCCGAGCACCATTCCACTGGTAAGTCCCTTAAGCCCTGATCACTTTAACACAGCTCCCTCTATCTCTCTGAACCAGCCCCCGCCTCCAGTGTTTTCTCCTCCCTCTTGCTTTCTCCTCCTTCCAGTCCACATCATAAAGACACCTCTATCTGCTCCGCTTGCCTCTTAGTAGTACGTAACAAGGCATTACTGATACTCATGGACATTTCACATGAGACACAACAGGAATGTACTGTGGCCAGAAGTCCTCTGATTGAATAGAAATAATGAATTGTTGTAAGTACAGTCGATTAGTGAAGTAGCCGTGTTTAAACCCATCTATCTTGAGAAAGTTAGAAATGTAGTACATCACATTCCAACACTCATTGTTACCTGTTCAGGGAAGAATTCGAGCAGGAATGGGCCCAACAGAATGATTCCTAAACTCTCTGGGTCCAGCTTGCTTTTCATCAGGCTGACACTGAGAGGAAAGAGAGGAGAAGAAATGGAGGACATTTTAATTTTGGAGAGGAAGAGAACAAGACGGCAGGTGAACAAAAGGGGAAAGGAGTGAACCATAATGCAACTTAGAAACCAACCCATTTTGTGGCCACGTGCAGCCATCTCATCACTTGTTCTGGTTCTTGTGTGCACAAATGCTTCTGTTTTTGGGATGTGGCACTAAACACACTTCTCTCGGACATTCCTGCATGTTAGCTATGGTTATGATTTCACAGATATAACGGCTCTTGTCAGGTTGGACTTTTAAGGTAGAAAGGAAAGAAACGCGGTTCAGACAGGGACACAGAGCAGCCAAACAACTGATCTGCTCACGAGTCTAGGTCTGGGTGATATGCCAAGATTTAATATCATGACACACGGTGGAATTGCGCATACCATAATATGAATAATAATTTAAAAAAACATTGTCAACAGTCTAACTGAGGGTCATTACTTTATGTATTTGCTCATTTAGGTATGGTATCAGATCAAAACTAGTTTTCCTTTCAGACTTCATATTTTGATAATTTTAAGGGCATACTGTATCTTCTCATAGCAAATTTAGAAAAAATAAATGGGTTTCAATATATGTCATAATTCTATTTCATGATACCTGCATTCGATTTAAAGATGTAAACCGATAATGTTGAATTATTGCCCAGCCCTAATCGAGTCTACCGCAGCGCAACCACACCCTAAGGAGATCTCAGAAAGGGAATAATACTGCCAAACAAATCCATGGTCATCCAAGATTTTTGATCCTGACCAGTACTGACAAAAACATTTGATGTCAAAATCCCAAAGCTTTTTGAACCTTTGCATGTGTTAGAACCACACCAAAGTCCAGGTTGAGGCTGTGTTCACATCTAGCGGTTTTTGCAATAGGGAAAAGTTGAGCCAAAAAAAAAAAGATGGCAGCGTTTTTTGTCCTGAAAGCGCAGAGTGCGTTTTTTCTATCGCCTAGCAACGAACCCATTCTAGACCTGACGTTACTCGCCTACTACGTATCCAGGCTAGAGCCCATTAGACATGTCGTAGAACTCGACATGTTCCGTTATTAAAACTATTAACCGCTCCACCGGCACTTTCCCGAGTGATTTGTCCGCCATCGTTTCTTGTTTTGACAATGGAGAGTTTCCTTCGTGACTACTGTAAATGTCAATGTTCTGCTTGTGATTGGTCAGTTGCCAAAACAGCGCCTGACGCTGGCCGCTTTCTTCCTTAAAGTTGAACTTTTTTCAACGCTCCGTATGGCATTTCTTTCTTAAAAAGGCTTAATATTAAGCTAACATTTTCATTTCCTTGTAAAATATAAATATAATAAATGGATACATACAACATGAATAAATTGTATGCAATATAAATAATATATTGTATTATAAAGTTTCTTAAAAATATATAGGCCTACACATTACAATACATATTATAGGAGCCACATTTATATACAGTAAATCGTTTATTTTTGTATGTTTTCTTCCTTGTATTAATACAAGGATTCACATGCAATAATTTGGCCCATGATTTGCTCTGCACGTATAAACATGGGCAGACAGAGAAACTGAGAGCGACGCTGGTCTCGGTTCTCTACCTCTTTGGGGGCTACCAAGCTTTGGATAACAAATAATGATTTTGACTGTTCAATGCTCATTGCGTTTAAATATAACAGATTTTACTGCGTGGTTCTGGATTGTTTATGAAAACTGTGATCTCCAACGTCCACAGGTGATTACACGGTTTAGGACCTCTGCAGCTGTGCCAACCAGAGGCATAAGGTTACGCAAGGAATGCCTCCACAGACTTCTCCTGTAGATTGTTCACCAGTCCCAAAACTCCAGTTAAGTCTCTTTTGAGGACGAGTCTCGGGTCAAGTCAAAGGTCTGAATTGGATCAGTATTGAGCAAGAACGCTGCAGCCTTCATTTGCAAAAATGGGCTGCAATGTAATCCTTTCGGGCAATAGCCCTCCAATGTAAGTGATCTAAAGTGTTGGTTTTTGTCACCGACAGGCTCTGATTATATTCTCACATTATGGAAAAGATCCCTACAGAAAATAATACTTGCTTCTTTACTTTTGTTATTGGGTCCAAAATCTAACTCAAGGAGAAGTCTGTTGAGAGTTGAGTTTTTGTAGGAAGAGAATTGTGGAAACGTGAGTGAGAGGAGGAGAATTTGTTGTTTCGGACATCAGAAAGCATAGCTTACTGTTATCTAAAATATTTGAGAGTTGAGATTGTAATGGCAACAGGGAAACATCCTGCAAGCACCCGAGCAAAAACAAGCCCTTTCAGAAGATGTAGAGTGATTGGCGCTATGGCCCCAAAGGAGTACATCAAAGCCTGTTTTCACGGATTACGGCTGCAGCCACCTCGCTCAATACTGGGAGATACTAGTACCGTCATTGTGTAACTGTGAAAAACGTTATAATAAGCGAGGTTGTATATGAAATCTGCCACACACCGTAGGGTTATACTATAAGTGTCCGGGAAGCCTAACCCTCACTCAGACACTAAATACATCGCTGCTCAGAGGGACCGTCACCAGCCAGACACACACACACACACCGTAGCGTTATACTATAGGTGTCCCTGGAAGCCTTACGTGTGTATTAAATAAATGGCTGCTCAGATGGAGCTTCACCATCCACAGACACCGTAGCATTATTCTAACTGTGTTCGAAAAGCCCAACTTTCTCCCGGACACCGCAGTCACCGCTTCCCAGACAGAACTCCACTAACCCACACAAACCGCGCCAGCGGTGTGCCCCTTGGATTTGAAGTCAGAGTGCCTCAGAAAAGGCTTTTTTGGGGAGAATGGCAAAAACAATAAATTGGGGACTTATTTTATTAACAGTTATGAAATGGCATTGATTACTATGTTCATTCTCATATTATACAACTTACTATGTTTAAAGATCCCATGGCATGCTACTTTAATATAGGTATTAGTGGGCCCCTAACACAGTATTTGAAGACGGTGCAGAAATACAGCCACTACGAGCCAGTCGCACATTGAGCTTTCCCCAAACGCGCCGTTTCGGTGTCTGTAGCTTTAATGCAAATGAGAGAGAGGCAGGTCAAGGAGGAGGCTGGGGGTGTGGCCCTGAGCAGCTTTTGGCCACGGTATTAGTGATGGATTTAATGATTATTAGGGGTCCGAGCAGCGAAACTGATTGGCCCCTATTGTTTCTGTAACGTTTTGTTTTTCTCCGATTCTGTAAAAGTCATACTGCAGCCTAGCCTGGTTCTACCAGACTCTCGTACTTCACTTCATTTCATTTGTACAGAGAGTCTGGACCTAATCAATTGACAAACGTTAACTCACTTGAAGGCGGGTGTCTGTTGAAGTTTAAAATGATTGGATCTGCCCAGTGCCACTCTGGATCTGCCATAACCAATCGCTAACGTTTGGTTGTGACGTATGTCACGCGCCGGGAATCACGCGCAGGTTGTACACAAACCAAACACCTTGCGCGTCTGCACGAAAATGTCCGTCAACGACAGCTGCAGGTTTTGTTCGTTGAATTTAATTTATCAGGGAAAAATTGCACATTGTAAATCAACTACCGACCTACAACAACAACTCAAACTGGCGCACGACTTTATCGTCATTGTTCTCAGACACGCCCTCTGTTCGCTGATTGGGCGCACGCTGTGGCGGCGCCAGAAAACCAAATTACATACAGCATGTCCAGACCTAGTACTGAAGGGAAATTCAAATTGAGCGGAAGTACTTAGGCGGGCGGAGCCAGGCTAACTGCAGCCTATACCGTAAGGCGAAAACCCTAGGCATTTTTTTTGTGATAGTGCACCCAAAGGTGGCGCTATTGTAAAAAATCATGAATTAGTTAGTTAATTCGATTATTTCTCCTCACCAGATTGACCTGTGCTGTGTTCCAACATCCATACTATCCGTACTAGCCTTAGTTTGAGTACGTAGGGCTTTCCAATTCAGATCGGGCGAAAATAAGTGCACTGAAAGGACCCAGATGGTGTACTCAAAACGGTCAAATCGCGAAGTATGGATCGATGTACACTTTTCGTACTCAACGGCAGCCATCTTAGCTATGTAGCGGAAGAGGGCGGAGCCAGGCTGAGTCAAAGTCTACGCATTTTCCACATAGCCTGCATTAATAGAGTTTTTTTGTAGGTTTTATAGCTTTTTATATATGCTAGGCGTAAAGAGTTCACCGTTCAAAGCGGGATGTTTATTGCGGGTGAGGAGCTGCGGCGGCAGTCGTGATCGTAATTTCCGGTTAGTGCACCACGCAATATTAGATTTGGAACAACGCTGAAATCTGAAAATAAGCGCACTGAGTGAGTACAGTGTACACATGGAAGTATGGATAATGGAACACAGCACTGGCCTAAAAATTCTTTCAGAATATTAATCTCTAGAATCAGACGCATTGCGTCGGGTTCTACGACGTCTCTGGTTCTTCCACCTCAATCTGAAGTAGACTGAATCACGACATGGAGGAGAAAGGGATTGTTGCCCGTGATTGTCTCCAGCTGGAGCCCCGCTGCCTGCTGGCGAGGCACCACCACTTCGGAAGCAGGCAGCGTGCCTCGCGGTTCATGTACTTCAGAGTCAAAGCCAAAGTTCCTTTCCCCCCAATCCCTTCTCAACCATGGCTGAGATAACCCCCACTACGAGTCTTGTTGTGGAAATACCAGAGACGTCAGAGAACCCGACGCGTTATGCGCCTTAACACCAACAGTGGAACGGTTTCCAAATAACAAAGAAGTATACAACAGTCGTAGCTCATTTTCGGACCAAATTCTCTGGGCGGGCGAAGCAGCGAAGGGGAGGTAACATTTCCTTGTATGATAAATTCTAAATCTGTGCTTTTTTCAAAGGCAGAGCAGGATACCTAGTGCTCGTTTTACACCTAACGCCATTTCTAGCTACTGGGGGACCATAGTCAGGCTAGGGGAACTCATATTAACGTTAGAAAACCTCATAAAGTGAAATTTTCATGGCATGGGATCTTTAAAACGAAAAAAAAGAAAGTGTTTTTGCGTTCACTGGCTCGTTAAACTTTGCTGAAATAATATAGATTAAAACAACAGCTAAGCCATACAACCACAGGCAGCATTAGAATCCTATTTTAGAATAATTTTAGGTTTTCGTACTATTAATAATGTTTCTGCTGGTGCTGGGTTGGTCCACCACTCACAGACTATGAATCATCTGTTGGTCATAAATCACAGCCTCACAGATAAGAGGTAGGGTTACATGCAGGGGAATCTGTTGGTTATACTAATTTTGTTAAGATCATAACATCAATCAATTCAGTTGGTTTCAATATGCAACCTCACCGCTAGATGCCACTTAGGCCCCGTCCACACAAAGCCGATTTCATGGCGAAACCGCAAAGGTCTTGTACGGTTCGGCCTTCCGTCCACACGAAGCCGGTGAATCCGCTGACCGAAACCGTATACTTCTGAAACCACCCTCGGAGGTGGTTTCAAATCTACCCGGTTTCGTTTTGGATTTGTGCGGACGCCTGAAACCGACTGAAACCGTAAACCATGACGTCATCGCCCCACACCTCGACCCTCTAGCCAATGACACGTGGAGTCACAGAACTCACAACAAAAAAAGAGGATGGCGGACTACAGGCTTGTAATCGTTCTGCAGCAGATCATGTCCCTTGTTGGGTTGCTAAGCCATTATTTATTGAGACTGTTGACTGACTGTTTGTTTGTGTTGTTAGTGGTTCGGGGGGCAGCCTTTATGCGCATGCTCGCCTCTTCTTATTTAATTTTCTTCTGGATTTCTGTAGCAGAAGCAGCGCCCCTTATGGGCCTGGCATGTGTACTACAGCGTTTCTACAGATCCCGGGTCGCTTGTCTCCGTCTTTACGAAGATACTCCGAAACCGGATAGATCGAAACCGGAACGGTTTCGGCTTCGTGTGGACGGGGCCCTAGTCCTGGCCCTTTCCATTTCTTACTCAATGACATATCAGCACCAAGATGGGCTCTAGGGTATTGACAGGTATTATACAAATGCAACAATTTATCAATACTTGATTTTTCCAATATCCTGCCGTCCTTTCAACAGTCCTATTGTTTGGTCCATATGGGAATACTTTCATGATTTCTTTTTTCAATCTTTCCATCAATAAAAACATTGCAGAGCATCACTTGATATTGACAACAGACCACCCTTTAATCTTGAGAAATGCACTTGGGGACTCCCTCCCAGGCGGTGTTGTGATGTATTGGCCATCTGGGGGTCTGCCTAGCGGATCAGCGGTCCAGTTACCAGACTAGGCCCTGCCCTGCAGCATTGGGGCTTACTGCCTGACTGGGGGGGCTTACCAAGAACGTGACTCTGTTTGAAGCGGTGCCTTAAAGCATTTCCTCCCTCTCCGTGTCATTCTTGCTAGAGTAAATGGCTTCTCTTCATCCCTCGCTTCTCTCCCTTTTTTTATAGTGGGCTCTTTCTGCTCTTACTTTTATAGTGGCCTGGTAATATAACATGAGCAGAGGGGAGCTGACCTGGCCATGACCACAGCTAGAACCTCAGACATCAGGTGACACACACACACACACTCACACTTAGGCCCCGTCCACACGGGCGAAAACAATCTTTTCCCCTCCGTTTTACTTTGATGCGTTTCAGGAATATCTCCGTAAAGACGGACTCATTGCGAAAACGCATCGAGCTGTAGAAACACTGTAGTGAATATTCAAGGCCCTGGTTCTCCACAAAAAAAAGTGGAGCGCATCAAGCCTGCGCACATCCAGCCTGCGCGCTGTATACAAACATTCAGTTGAGGAGGAGATAGCAGTTGTTAAACCTTTTAGATTGAGCAGAAATACTTTTTAATGTACAGTTAGTAAGTACATTTACCAAGTGGCTGTATTTAAAAGGGCCCTATTATGCCCTTTTTGTTTATTTAATTTGTTTGACCTCATAGAATTGATTTACAACAATAAAGGGTTGTCTAGCACATTATCTTTTCTCCTACTTTTATGAGTATTACAAACCCCATGTGAAACACCCTGTTGCTTAGAATTTTGAGGCATTTAGAATCTTGGTGCTGACAGTGTGCTGACGTCTCTTCAGGCACTCTGTCACTCTGTCGTACTATGGCTTCAGTGCTACCTTACCAATTTGAGCCTGAATCGGACCCGGAAAGCGATAATGGAGCTGACGACGCTAATAACGAGTGCGATGTTAGTCGAAGAATGGACCAGGGTTCTGTATATTGGGGCGAGGTATGTTGAGCTGAAAGCCTGGGTTAGCTCTACCACGAAAGTCGATCTCTTTAAGCGTCGCTGTATCACCATGGTGACTTATGCTCGCAACCAAACCTGGTCGGGAGCAGCTTTTCGGCTTAGTCTAGCCGGAGATCGGCTACTTAAATCGGCGTGCGCAGCTTCCTAGCCCCTCCTCCGACAATGGCGTCACCATTAGTGGGTATTCCCGTGGACCTCGGCGCACTTATCGTACAGGCGTCTCTCCGGAGACAGAGGGTTTTTCGGGACCGAACCGATCCCTTGGCATTGTCTGACGATATTCTTTATGAGAGACACAGATTCTCATCAGAGGGTATTCGTTATTTGATCTTCCTTGTTGGACCGTATGTAGTCAATGCTACACAAAGAAGCCGTGCACTTACTAGCCACGTTTACATGGACACATCTGATCCGCATAGATTTCTATGCGGTATAGAAAATGATCACATATACGCCTCATTCGGAATACAATTATCTGTTCGGCATATAATTCTATGCCGAATAGAAGAGGTGGTGTAGTCCGTTTTAATCGACATGTATACACTTATTCCGAACAGATTGGGGTTTAGCTTAGAGTAGCTGCAGTAGTTCGCAATTGGTCCACTGAGCTCCGTTGGTACTTTAATGCACACCGAACTTGACCGCTGTCAAGGAAAGTGGATTTATTGCCTGATTCACGTCTTTGTTCGTAAGTAGTCCGGTAAGCGTGTCCGGTTGCTAAGCGACGGGACATGGGTGTTAATGACGTGTTCGCGTATCATAGTGTCCGCGCGCGTCCGAGATAACTGTAAATGAGTAGGCTACTACTAGTACTTTTGCAGGCTGAACGTTTAAATACTTCTTAACTTAGAGAGACCACTCTCTCCCACCAGTCTTGGCTGCGGACTCGCATTCAAATTCCTCTTGTTTGCGGCGGAGGTGGGGGTAAATATAAAGATCGGACGTAGCTGTGCTGTCCTCTTCTTAATTTAAGGAGCAGGCAGAGAAAAGCTCTCTCCTGCTGTGCTTTCATTAAAATCAAATTCACAATGCCAAATAGTGATAAGACGTCCATTATGTCGCCGGGTCCAGAGATGTGTCAGGTGTGCGCGAGAGACATAACGGACACTTTTGTTACTGCCATGTATACAGTAGGGGATCACATTTTAGGAACAGATCTATTCCACATAGAAATCTATGCGGATCAGATGTGCCATGTAAACGTGGCTAGTGTTGCACAGTGTGTGTGTTTCAAGTTCGAAGGTGGCCCCGCACTTTCAACTTACATTAACCTATAGTCAAGTGCCGTGTTGTCCATTATCCCTTATATAACCGCTATGTCAGTGACACAATTAGGCCTAGGCATTTTTTATTCTACAAATTCATATTATAGCTGTGAGAATTGTTAAGAAAAATCACCTCAATAGTCGGAAAACCAAATCATAGGCTAGATTCACCTGAAATTATTCAAATGGGTGCTTACAACTTACCACATTGAATAATATTTTTATATTTATTTTTGTCTTGGCCCCAGTTTCGTAGGAGCAAACATGGGGCCCCACATATATGGGGGTAAAAGGGATGATGATACATAATATCTTTTAGACAACATGCAGAATCTTTTCACTTACGAATTAACACGGTCGGCTATTTTTTGCCAGCACGCCACCCTAGCCATATTATGGGCAACCCTGTTCCCCTTGGCTGTGATTTGAACTTTGAATTCCTCGTAGGAGTTCATAAAAATACACTGCTCGCCTTGGATGAAATACACCGCTCTCGCACAATTTACTTTGCATAAGGGTGAGTCAAATGACGAGAGAAACGCCCCTTTTATGTGAACGCGCATTGAACCTAAAGCGGAAAACCTGGTTCAACTAATTGAATCTAAAGTGAGCTTCGTGGTACCATTTAACTCTGATTGAGAGTTGCGGCTCTGTCGAGCCAGGTTTTCCCAAGAAAGCCTGGGTATGTTCAGCGAGGTTCGTGGTATACCCCCCAGGACATTTCACAGTGGTAAGTTTTTGTTTATACTATTATTCACACACGTGATTTATCATGTATTTAGCCCAGCTTTTCTGACTTAGCTTGAGGCTAGTAGACTTCTCGCTATTCAAGCGTCTTTAACAAGCTTTTTATGTCCCGACCTGGCATATAATTCACTACTTTTGTCCGTCAAAATACACCGTAATAACTTATAACATCTCTACTACCTAGGTGCACCTTCGGGAATTGTGCTACTATGCCCAACGAAGTGGAGAAGATAAATCACTGTAGATAAATCCCAAAGGTAAAACTGATGAGCTTTAGGCTAAACTACACCTGTCATGTATCTATATATCTATATATATACACACACACACACACACACACACACATCCTCAGAAGATGAGTAGCCTACCACTATCACCACAAAACCTTATAAGCAACTTCTAGTAAACTATGTTGCATGTTTAGATCATCTCTACCATATAGCAACAGTAGGGGTGCAACGGATCACAAAACTCACGGTTCGGATCGTGTCACGGTTTTTGAGTCACAGGTCGGATAATTTTCGGATCAACAACAACAATAAAGATAACAAGACAAATGTGACTTTAAATAAAATCTTCAAATGTGTAAAAACTAAATAAAGTGAAAAATTTGGTAATAATCCTGCTTCCTTTAAGCATAGTCAATATTTAAAGAAATTGCAATCTGAGCCATTATTCTTTCTTCTTTTGAAACATGATAGTAAATAATCCCTAACCCTGGATTTACAATTCAGGATGTCTGCATTGCCTGGGGAGAGTTTAGAGTCTACACTCTCCCAAGGCAATGCAGACATCCTCATCTTCTTTTTTTTCCCATCAAGTATGGTAGCGAAATACAGTTTCTGTCGTGTTTTATTTGGCACTTTGTAAATCCATTGATTTCGTTTGGAAGATTCATTGCTCATTGCAATGGGGGTTGGTTGTAGTCTTTTCGTATTCTAGGGCTGACACCGAGTTGGATTCACACTCAACACATAGGGCCCTATTTCACGGTCTGAAACGCAAGTGGGAAGCGCAAAGCGCAAGTAGCTTTGTGGGCGGTTCTACGGCGCTATCGCTATTTTACAGGCGGATAAATTACACTTGCGTCGCGGCGCAAGTGTCAAAAGGGTTGGTCAGAAGCAGCCTAGTTACCCGTAGGAGTGGTTTGGGCGTAACGTCCAACAAACCAATGAGAGTGCCAGCTCCCATCCCCTTTAAGAGCCATGAGCGCATTTGAATCGGACGAGTTGATATTTTGACAGCGCGTCTGCAGTCTCCGATGAGACAGATGCACATGAATTTCAAACTGCAAATGGCTCAGTTTATTGCCAAATAATATGGCCTAATTCACACATGGAATAAGGGGTTTTCTTCCACAACTTCAGAAATACTGAGTCCTCAAATAAATTTCGGCAAAGAAAACGTATATGATATAACATATGATATGCGGTAACTGTGGTTCTATTTAATGATATACGCAATACATTATAAACATTGTTTCTTATCAGTATTCTATGCTATCTAATATGCATGTGTCCCCGCGGTAATAGACCT
>NC_079422.1:732194-842194 GCF_026213295.1 Gadus chalcogrammus | reverse complement strand
ACAAAGAACGGTCCCTCCAGGATTTCACGGGCCTTTTTTGAGATTGTTGCGGCCTAAAATACCTGATGTTGCGTGAGCTTTTCCAAAAAGTTGCGATGAGAGTTGGGGTTTTCGTTGCGATTACAGTGCGAAAGGAAGTGAAATTTGTGAATTTCCTGATGTTAAATATTAAGTTATTACTGCAATTTTCCCCAGAGTAATCAGTTAAATATTAGGTTATTACTGAAAAAAACATTAAAAAGAACAAAAACACTGAGAAATAGTCCTATGAATAATTGATTCTTGATTCTTTCCGCGATGGCAATTGACTTGGATGCCACGGCCTGTGTCATAGTGATCTGCCTCGTCGTCTGACGTCCTGCCTGCAGTTCTGTAGTTATGTTTCGTGGTGGCAAAATGCTTATCAATGGAAGATTTCCGCTTATGTTCCACCACATTGTTGCATGCAGTGCAAAATATTTCCCCCCGCTTTCATGTTGAATACCAGGATACTGCTTTTCGCGATCTTTCAGTTATTTTGGTCGGCAAGTGGGAAACGCGCACATCCTGTATGAATGCTTGAATCGCTTGAACGTAAACGCGGAAGGTAGTTTGTCGACGTCAGTTGAAGACGACGCCACTGATTGGTCAAATTTGCGGGAAAGTTGCGGTGGTTGGTTAAAATGTCGACACCGACAATTTGCGGTGTTTGGTTAATGTTGCGTTGAAGTTGCAAATCGCGAAAACCTGGAGGGTCTGAAAGAATACATTGTATGGACATCTTTTATTACTGTTTCCCTCAGAGTTGACTATCTATGATTCTAAGGTATCAGGTTGTTCAATAATTTAAAGGAGACATATTATGGCATTTTCACAACAAGTAAAAAATAGTATTTGAGTTCCCGATAACATGTTTTTGAAGCTGTTTGCTGGAAATAGCTTTTTCCAGCCAACAGCTTCAAAACATGTTGTCCATTATTGTACAACCTGATATTCCAAGCCTATACTCCAGTCCCACAAGGGTATGGAGGCAGCTACTTTCCCTAGGGGGAGGCTTCACGGGTTTAGCTCCCCCATCGTTAGTTCCATGGCTGCCGCTGCCAACCAGGTAACCTAGTTCCAGCTCTGACTACTGCACTTACTGCTGCCTTGGTTACTCTCCAAAAACCAACCCCAGTCCCCGTCCCCAGGGGAGGTCGCATAAAATTGGGATGTTATGACGGCCTCAAATCTTGGGAAACATACTGCGCCCAGTTTGAGCTGCTAGTGACAGCCAATGAATGCTCCCCGGCTGAAAGGGCTGTTCAATTAGTCTCAGCATTGGAAGGGGAGGCAAGAAGAGTACTGTTGGATGCGACCACAGCCGACCTAGGAAATCCACAAGCTATATTTATAGCCTTAAAGAGGCGTTTTTGAAGCAGTTGTGATGCGACAGAGGTTCAACGAACGGGTGCGGGAACCCAGAGAAAAATTATGGGTCTTTGCGGCTGAGCTGCGTTACCTTGCACAGAGGGGATTGCCTGATTTTGATAATGCAACACGCTTGGTGTCAACTAAGGAACTAAGGCCTCTTACCCCTCCCATTGCACCAGCAAGTCCGGCTCGCTGACCCACAGACCTTGGAGGCAGCACTAGATAAAGCATTGGCAGTGGAAGACATACTCACAGAAGGCTTGGACTACCAACCCAGCAGGTCTCCGTACGGCCTAGGACCCAAGCTGTTCAGCCTCCTGGACCTACCTGGTACCCGACAGGCTACGAACGCAAAGCGATGTCGCCGGACGACCGACAGAGCCAACTCTGCTGGAAATGCCACCAAAGAGGTCACACATGGCGCCTTTGTACAGGGCCTGATTCTGCCCTGCAAGAGCGGGGAAACGCTCAGGGCTCGGTGTAATGGGGAGCGACCCGAGCCACCCTTGGCTCCCCAAACACACGACCCGTTGCAAAAGCGCTTCACCACCCTGTCACCCATGCTCTTCTTCCCCATAACGCACTCACCGCCGACTGCTGTAGAATGCCTGTGTTGGTTAATGGCCAATGGACCAAAGCCCGACTGAATACAGGCTCAACTGCGTCGCTCCTGCACCAAGACCTCATGCCTGCTGGAATCCAAACACAAGAAACAGTGTTCAACTCACCACAGTTACCGGAGGGAAGGCTCCCATGCTGGGGAGGTGGGAGGCTCTGATTGAAATAGAGACCTACTCAGCCTGCCAACCAGTCTGGGTCACTGAAATAAAAGAGGACTGTTTACTGGGAATGGACTTTCTGTGTGCGGCAGGCATTTCTCTAGACTTCGGGGCACGTACCGTAACGCTCAAAGACAGGGCGTCCATCCCCTTCCTGAATGATCCCCACACTTCTGAAATGGCCAACAAGGTTGGTGAGAATGGGGATGCGGAGGGGGACCCACAGAAATTACCACACGTCACAGCTGGTTGAAAGCCCGGAAGGGCATTTATTCGTAGTAAAGCAGAAATCGCGCTAATGAGGATCCAACGCGGGGAAAACGATAATCATACTGTTTGTCATGGCTCCGTGAGCCATGACAAATCGGGTCAATGTTCTGGCCTCACCGGTAGAGGGAGGTCGATCCCGTCTGGGGCTCCGATCTACGGCGATCGGTCCTTGTCCAGCGTGCGTCCTCCTTGGGATGTGCCGGGAACGGCTCAGTTAAATCCTGTCGTCCTCCCGTCCGTACAGGGTTCTGGGGGTTCTCTGGTCCTCCCGTGTCTCCAACCCTGTTTATTGGGACAGGAGACACAGCCTTTTAAAGGGTACCTCTTCCACCTCGTTCCCCACCCCAGGTGTTCTCTATCTGGCCGATTAGGGTGACGTAATGGACGCCTCTGGCTCCGTCTGCTGGAAATCAGCGGTACACGCCCTCCACAACCACTCCCATGGGCCGCCCAACCCAAGGGGTTGGGGACGGGTTGCCACACCAGTCACACCCCCATGCTGTCATACGGATTGCACGTGTGGTCCCCATCTCTGGGCAAGAGTCACCAGCCGGTAAAACTGTCCGAGGCATCTGGGAGAACAGTCGGGAAGGCCTAAACTCTGAGCAACAGGATAGGTTATCGAACCTCCTGTATGAGTATCCACACAGTTTTGCCACTGGGCCCAACGACGTTAGCCAAACACATTTGGTCCAACACTTTATTAAAACGGGGGATTCCCAGCCAATCCGCCAGCGGCCTAGACGATTGCCCAAAGCCAGCCAAGCTGCTGCTGATCAGATGATACAAGAGATGAGGGATGCTGGCATTATTGAGCCATCAGAGAGTCCATGGGTGTCACCAGTCGTAATGGTTCCTATTAAGAAGGACGGAAGCTCAAGGTTTTGCGTCGACTACCGACCACTGAATTACAGAACTTTGAAGGACTCCTACCCACTGCCGCAGATAGACGTGTCCCTCGATTACGTGGCTGGTTAGCATGGTTCTCCTCATTGGACCTCCAGAGTGGGTACTGGCAGGTGGCCATGGCCCCAGAGGACAAAGCAGAGACCGCCTTAACCACAGGACATGGCTTGTGGCAGTTCACCACCATGCCATTCCGGCTATGCAACGCCATGGCCACATTTGAAAGGCTGATGGAAAAGGTCCTTGTGGATATGCCCCCTGAACGCTGCCTCGTCTAGCTGGATGCTCTCCTTGACCATGGACCCTGTTTTGACTCTGCATTTGGGAGCCTGATGGAGGTACTGGAGTGGATCACGCGTGCAGGCCTGATGCTTCACCCGGGGTAGTGCATCTTCCTCGGGCAAGACGTCTCCTTGGGCCAGAAGATCAGTAGAGCTGGCATCATGACAGAGCCAGATAAGGTAGCAGCCGTCAGGGATTGGCCTACCCCCCCTGACATCCACCAGCTGAGATCGTTCTTAGGACACGCATCCTATTACAGGCGCTTTTGAGTTCTCTCCTGTAGCTGCCCCCATGTTCGTCTTATTGCGCAAAGACACTGTACAAATGGGGACCACAACAGAATGCAGCCTTCCATGAGCTGAAACAGGCCTTATCTAAGGATCCAGTGCTGGTAGCAACACAGGCCTTGGCGCGGTACTCTCGCAGCTGACCCCTGACGGAGTGCGGGTCGTTGCTTGCCACAGTCATACCTTGGATAAGTCGGAGAGGAACTATTGTGTCACGCACAAGGAACTGTTGGCAATGATTGATGCAGTAAACCATTTCAAGCACATCCACATCCTTCCATTCACACTGATCATGCTGCTTTGAAGTGGCTTATGTCCTTTAAAGAGCCTGAAGGACAAGTCGCCAGATAGATCGAACAACTCCAGACCTTTCAGTTCACCATACAACACAGAGCCGGTGAGAGTGACACAAATACAGACAGCCTCTCCCGCCGACCGTGTGCCCCAGACTCACCACTGTAACCGGGAAGAAGAACGGGAGGCAGCTAACCTACAGACGGGTGAGTTGATCTGTCGAGCCCTATTACCAGCTGATGTTAGGGGTTGGGCTGGACTGCAAATCGTCGATCCTGACCTTAAAACTGTCATGGGGTGGCTGGAAACAGTCAACCGGCCGCCCTGGGAAGATGTGGTGGCCCAATCGGCCATAGTCAGAGGCCTGTTGTCCCAATGGCCTGGGGTAAAGCTGCAGGAAAGAGTCCTGAATAGGTGCTGGCGTGAGCCAGCCACTGGGGAGCCACACTGGCAGGTGGTTGTGCCAAAGGACCTCCGGGACAAAGTGCTGGAGGCACATCAGGGATCCCCCGGAGTGCGTCACTTTGGGGTGAGAAAGACATTGAGACGGCTACGACAGGCATTCTATTGGGGCCAGAGCAGGAGCGGTGTTGAGGACCTGTATCGCTAAAGGTCCCCAAGGTCAGTCCCGTGCACCTCTACAGCAGCACCGTGTCGGGGCACCGATGGACAGGGTGGCAGTCGATGTGTGGGCCCACTTCCCCGTACCAGCAGAGGGAACCGGTATGTCTTGGTCGCCATTAGTGCTGGCCCGAATTATTCGAATATTCGAATACTCGTTCGGAAAATATGTATTCAAAGCTTAAATCAGTATTCTGAGCTTCGTTTTTTTTTTTTTCACATACGTGACGTTACCAGAGCGAGGGAGCCAAACTATAAGCGTCAGCATGCCGCAGTGCAGTCCAAGAATCCACTGGCTGTACCCCTGCAATGTTGATGTTGGGCAGGGAGATCAGAACGCCGCCCGAGCTTTCCTACGGACGACGGCACGATGCACCAGAAGCCATGGCTGGCCCGGAGTATGCCAGGCAGTTACAGGACCGCTTGGAAACGGCCCACAGATTAGTCAGACACCAGGCCCATCAGGCAGGGGTTAGTCAGAAGCCATGCCATGACATGCACGCTAAGGGGCAGGACTTCCAGGCTGGGGTACTCGCCTGGGTGTATGGTCCTAAGAGGATAAAAGGCTGTTGCCCCAAGCTGGACAGCAAATGGGTTGGCCCCTGCTATGTGGTTGAGAGAGTTGGCGAGGTTGTGTATAGAGTCAGACTTGCTCCCAGAGGCTGCACAGTCGTGCTGCACAGGGATAGGATGCCACTGTCACACCATAATTGTACCGGGGGCGAAAATTATACCGCCTACGTAATCCGCGTTCGAAAATTCCAAACCTGCCTGGCAACTGATGATCGCGTAAAACGTTTCCTGGCAACGGACGATCGTGTCGAACGATGAAGTCTATTATCTAAATTAAATTAACACAAGCTAGGGGGAATCAGCAGCCCGCCTTCCCTGTGACGACTGCCAGAGCGCGCGTCTGGTCACCTCACCACAGGAGGACCCCACGAGACAGCAACAGAATGTGCCTCAAGGGGAGGAGATGACACCACCACTTGGAGCTGTGGTGCCGAGGAACACCGCTGCAACAACGGGAACTCCTCTTTTGGATGGTGGATTAGGGAGGTCGCAGAGGGAACGGCTCCCGTGTCGCTTTCAAGACTATGCTCTTCCTCAGGGACGAGGAATTAGGGGGGGGCCGTGTAGCGACCCACCAGGACTATGGGGGGATTGACGGGGAGTTTGTGTAGGGAAGGAGTTGCCTTGTTCAGCCTGATAGGCCAGTTGGGATTGGGGGCGGGGATAGCTTGCCAGTGTTCGGTTTCGCCATATTGTTTTGGGCAATCCTCCAACCCCGTAGTTAGTTTGTACGCTAAGGATAATAAAGCCTGGTTCTCCGGTAAAACGTCAGCCACTCTGTGTCCTCCTCATTCCGCTAGTTAGCCCCCGCAGTGACGGGCCGCAAACGCTACAATAATATATAATAACGATATATATGGGTATTTATATAATATTATATCTAATACAACGGCCAAAAGCTATGTGCGCCTCAGATGATATTATGAATCATAATTACTAGGGATGTCCCGATACAACTTTTTCACTTCCGATACGATACCGATATTGTAGCCTTGAGTAATGGCCGATACCGATATCAATACGATACGATATAGGCACAAATCATGCATATATTTATTCCTTATTTTGTTGCGTGGAATGTTAGAAAAGGCTTGATAAAGTGATGTTACTGTTACTGATGTTGTAGTGATATAACAGAAAACAATAGTCAGCAACAGTAGGTATAGGAAAAACTGACCCATTTATTATTAACAATTGGTTACATAAATTTTAACCTTCAACAGTTTGTTGAGTATTACCTCAACAAATCCAATAAAAACAAATGTTATATTTAAAGTGCAAAATAACGACCTGGTTACCAACATCATTATACAATTGAATAGAAATAAATTAAATTTTAAAGTGCAAACAATTCAAGTTCACTTCAGTATTTTTCTACTGTCAGCAATATGTTGGAAACAACTGTGGGCAGGGACAAAAACAACACAATATTGTCCACTGTCCAACTGCTCTAAGTTAAGATTTCACACAGCTCCAGTTTCACTGACTGACTGTGCCCAAAACAATTTAGTAATTACTCTTAGTCTTCACTGAAGAATAGAGTGTAAACACAATAAACATATCACTCTAATAACAATGACATAAAACAAATAATAATCAGTCGATGCTGACTACCCTTTACTACTCCTCCTCCTCCTTCTCCACTTTCTGCAGTCCGAGCATAATGTGGAGATTTTTTTTTAAGAAGATAGCATTTCAGCATGCTGTGCTGTCAGCCTGCTCCTGTCTCCTCAATGATAATTGACGCTGTGCTGAAGAGCCTTTCACTCTCCACACTTGTGCAGGGAGCACAGAGGAATTTAGCTGCTGTTGCTGCCATGGTGGGGAGTCAGAGGCTTGGTTTAGGCTCCAGTAGTGTAAAGGGTTGCTCTTCCGTTTCAATCGGAGACTCACAGAAGTAGCTCTCCATTTCACAGATTGCCCCTGTGGTGATCTGGTCAGAATGGACCTGCTGCTGTGCTGCTCCCCTCCAGTATTTCGTCAAAGATGCTGCCAAGGCTGCTGCTTGCACCTGCCAGACGTGGAGTCTTGTCCACTGACTTCAACCAACTCACTGTAAACAGTACAGTTTTTCTCATATACATCAGATTAGGCTAAATAAATGTAAGAATTTAACATAATTCCCTTACTTGTCTTTATAACGTGGATCCAGCAGTGTTGCCACGGTGTAGAGGGGCTCGGATTCCACATGCCTGAAACGTCTTGGACTGCATCAGAAGGGTGGCTTTCATAGTTAGGATCCCATGATCATCTTCACTCTCCTTACTGAGAAAACCGTACCAGTGCATGGACAGAGGGGATGACATCGGCTGTTGTAGCAGAGAACACTGACTAGAGTTGTAAGCTCTTCAAAGGGGGTCAGAACCTTTGAGGTCTTCTCTAACAGCCCCCACTGGTTTGCTGTTAGAAGTGCTGGCAGGGTGTGGTTTTCTTCAGATGAGGTAGGCATGCAGTGGCCGTTTTTTGATGATGAGGCTGTCAATCATGTACTTTGTACTGCTCCATCGTGTCCTGGACATCCTGCTGGAGACGTTTTGGCGTGACATTCAGCTCTATTTGCAGGCTTCAGGCTTTGAATAAGCCTTGGGGGAATGTTTGAAGTGGCCCACTATTTTTCTCCCATTGGCTAGTGCATCACTTGCGCTCGCTGTGAACAAGACCCCTTCATGGACTACAAGCTGAAGAGTGTGAGCAAAACATCCTAAGCTTGGACACACCTAGCTGATTCATTGCCTTTTTCATGTTAGCAGCATTGTCTCTTAAAACGACATGGACCTTATTTTTCTCAATCTTCCAGTCATGCAGCATCTCCTCAATGGCGTTTGCATCAGCTGTGTGCGATCCCCTGAATTCACGTGCATGTAACACTGCTCTCTGCAGTGTGAAGTCTGTGTCCACCCAGTGCGCAGTCAGGCTCAACAGAGACAGCGGACGATGGTCTGAGCTCCAGATGTCGGTGGTGAAGCTTATAGCATTTGCCTTCTCCACGTGTGCGGCAATACACTTTTGAACCTCTCGTGCAATCCGGGGTATAGTTTTGTCTACAATGTAGTGGCGGCTAGGAATAATGTAGCGAGGTTCGAGGTGCTCCATTAAGCGTTTAAACCCGACATTACTCACCACCGACAGGGGCTGGTCATCAAGCACAATAAACTGGGCTATCTTTCTGTTATGGCCATTGCCTTTTTGCTGTCCCGTGGTAGTTTGTCAAGTCTTGCAAAGCTTTCGGCGAGCGTGGGTTGCTGAAGCGAGCCAGAGGCTTGTTGCTTCGCCTTGCTGCTCTCGCGAAATCCTCATGTTCTTTTTTGTGGTGTTTTTTCAAATGTGCGATGAGGTTGCTTGTATTGAACCTTCCCGGTTCTGTCCCTCCACGGGACACTTGCGCCTGACAAATGTTGCATTTAGCTGCAACGGTCTTTGTCACGAGTTTACGGTAAAATACTTCCACACAGCCGAACCATCACTACACCTTGCTGCAGGCACACACGTGTCGTTGTTGTGAATCACGTGGGCTGTGCATGCTGGACAGAGACGCTCTTTCTTCCCGCGGGCCGGCACCAACGTTAATTAAGGGCATTACCATCTACTGTGTTGGAGATGTGATCAAACCAGAGGTCGCCTATTATAGAAGTCCCGGAGCGGTAAATGGACAGCTTATATCGGAATCGCTTATATCGGAGTTTTTAGATTCAGTCCGATAAAATCCAATATTCACTTTTTTGGCTGATATCGGACTGATTTCCGATATCAATATCGGATCGGGACATCCCTAATAATTACTGCGTCTGACGTCTCTGGCACTTCAACAACAAGTAAAGAATCTAGTGGGGGATATCTCAGCCATGGTTGAGAAGAATTGGGGGAAAGGAAATTTGGGCCCCTTGACTCTCTGAAGTCCATGACCGCGACATTGAGGAGAAGGGATTGTACTCTGGAGCTGAGCTGCCGAACTGCCGCCAAGCTCCCCGCGCCGGAGCTGCCTCACTGCAGCTGAAGTTTCGGTGGCAGCTCCGGCGGTGTCCTCCGGGAGCTGAACTGCCGCCGAAGCTTTCCTGCTGCTCCGGCGGGTGTCCTCCGTGAGCGGAAAAGTCTGGTGGGGGTAGCTCGGCGGTGCAGCTCCGGGAGTACAATCCCTTTCTGCTCCATATCTCCTCCTCCGGACTGCCGCTGAAGCTTCAGTGGGAGTCCTCAGCTCCGGCGGGTGGAGCTTGGTGACAGTTCCGGCAGAGAAAGGATTGCACTCCCGGAGCTGACCTGCCGCCGAGTTTCCCCCGCCGGAGCTGCTCGTCCGCTGGTCCACCAAATCTTAACTATGCTCTGATGGAGGGGAGTGGCGAAGTGGGAGGTAATATTCAACTGTGCCCCCTTCCTACGTAGGAGGGGGCGCCAAAACTGACTCCCTCGTTTGGTAGTGTAGGCGGGGTACTTTCAGAAATGCATATCTCACTCAAAAAATCATGTACAGACATTTCTCAAAGTTTGTATGCGGTGTGGGAGCACCGGATAGACCCAAAACAACACCCCAAATCCCAGGAAATTGTTGGTTCCATAATATTGTCCCCTTTATGTATCAACAATTTCATGGCTCCAGTAAAAAGCTTTACATGAGGATACATATTGTTAGTATTATATCGTTTTTTTTTCTTGTTATGAATAGCTTAACTAGTTATTTGAATGAAACCGTCCACCTGGTCAGTAATCATATGCCCCAATGAGGATTCCTCCAAACATAATTAATACCTTATCAAGATGAATCAATAATAATCATTGCTATTCTGCAATGTTAAAATCTACTTTTAATTCAGCGTTTTCTCTTCTCATGGACTCCATGATGAGGAAAGCATTCTAATTCCAAACTTGCTAATTTGTTATGGCTATGAACATATGCCTTGTCTCTTGACCGTGTGAAAATAACATGGAGAATTTTGAATAATCTGTTAGGCCTTGGTGCGATACCACACTTATATTTAATGGGGGAAATAATATTGAAGGTCTGAACTGAAGATGTATTACTGTTGAAGACATGGTTTTCATATTCAACATCTGCCTCATTTTAATGGTAGCCTGAATAAGTATTCTAAAGCTATTCTTCATGCTGTCACCAGCCCGATCCCGGGGAGAGTAAATTGGCCATTTTGTGCCGTTGAAAAGACCTTCGAAGCTTAGAAAACCGAAGAATGGAGAAGTGGGTGTAATTCCATTACAGTTCAATAGGGGGTGAGCTGGTGCCAATGTCGCTAAATATCATCACTTATAAGGCAATGCAAGTTTGTATTCTGCAAAATGGCAAATGTATACAATTTGCCGTTCAATAATTGCTCAAATTTTTTTGGGAAAAGAAAATACAGCAATTGTGTCATTGTGTTCTATGCATTAAACCTAGAAATGCAACATATATTGTCCAATGTTTAAATGTGTATTTTGTTCTAGGAAGGAAAAGACTATCTCATGAGGAGTGTGGGGGCATGGCTTCCTGCCTTCAAACAAGCAGAAGCTTCATCTGGCCTGGAGGACGAACACGACCAGGTGAGACGCTCCCAATGCAGTGGTGCTAGAAGCCTTATGACTCATGTCACAAACATGTACAGTGGTGCTGAAAGCCTCATAACTCATGTCACAAACATGATACATTGGCGCTGGAAGCCTTATAACTCAAACATGTACAGTGGTGCTGGAAGCATTATAACTCAAACGTGCAGTGGTGCTGGAAGCCTTATAAGTCAAACGTGTACAGTGGTGCTAAAAGACTTATAAGTCAAACATGTACAAAGCCCTAATGGCTAGCGTTGTCTCTGAAAGATAAGAGCCTAAACCTAATCCTGTGGTGATGCAGAAGAGGGTGCATGGTGAAGGGGTAGTAAAGGAACTTGGATGAAGATTGAGGGGAAAGGATGGGAGAGCAGCGGGTAAATGAGCACCTGTAGGGAATGACTAGCAGACTGGCCATTAATGTCAGTCTGCAGCACATAAATGAAACCTGACGTAAGCCCTGAACAACACGGCGAGTGATTTGGGGAAAAAGTTGCACTTCTCCACTGTAACGACCCTTATCAGACAGAGCAGATAGATCTCTGCTCTGCCGGCCTGCACTTGCCTTGTGATTAACAGACACAGCAGTGCAAAATATACTCCTTACCTGGAAATGAATTGTGTTATTGTCAGACAAAGGAGGAACTATGGTTTATAGTGCCTCCAGCAAAACTCAGTGTGTGTGTTTTTTTTCCAACCAGAACACAATCCCTCCCTATGATTCCCGCATCAGTACTGCCAAACTACTAATTGAGACCGAAGAATTTGAGGTAAGGTTTTGTACATCACCTCACACATCCGTGATCTTACCCCTGATGAAGGGGTACGTTTTGCGGTTGTGAGGGCCCTTTTGTGTGCTCTTTGTATGCCCCTCTGTAGTGATGGTGGAGAGAGTAGCGATTTTTACAGAAAAGGACCCCGGTAGGTGTGAGATCGCAGTGTATGGGAGGAAAGCCAAGGGGAGAGGCCACTCAGGAGAAAAAGAGAGGGAAAAGAGGGAAGGAAGCTGTGATGTGCTATGCTGACAAATTGCTGACATTTCCCCCTGACCGCTGAATACGTCCTCCAATTCCTCACCTCATTCCTGTGTTCAAGTTGTTTTAGTTGACGGAAAAAAACAATGGAAATTCTACCTTATAGGGGACATATTATGAAAACAAGACTTTTATTGGGATTTTGGGTGTTGTTTTGGGGCTCTGGTGCTCCTACACGCATACGAACTTTGAAAAAAGTCTGTACATGACTTTTTGAGTGAGATATGCATTTCTGAAAGTACCCCGCCTACAGTTACCTAACGAGTAAGTCAGTTTCGGCGCCCCCTCCTATGTAGGAAGGGGGCACATCTGAATATTACCTCCCACTTCCCACCCCCCTCCATTCAGAGCATAGCTAAAGATAAAGTGGACGAGCTGCTCAGGTCGGGGGAGCTGGGCGGCAGCCCGGCAGCCGGAGTCCGGAGTAGGAGACATGGAGCAGAAAGGGATTGTACCCCCGGCGCTGAGCTGCCGGACGGCCGCCGAGCTCCCCCCGGCGGACTGCCGCCAAAGCTTCGGCGGCAGTCCGGCAGCTCCGGGCGGGGGGAGCTCGGCGGAAGTCCGGCAGCTCAGTTCCCGGAGTACAATCCCTTTCTCCTCCATGTCGCGGTTCATTATGGACTTCAGAGAGTCAAGGCCAAAGTTCCTTTTTCCGTAATACTTCTCAACCCTAGCCGAGGTAACCCCCACTACGAGTCTTTACTTGTTGTGGATGTACTAGAGACGTCAGACGCAGTCTTTATGATTCATAATATCATCTGAGGCGCACATAGCTTTTGGCCGTGATATTAGATATAATATTATATAAATATTATTATTAGGGCTGTCAGTTAAACGCGTTATTAACGGCGTTAACGCAATCCAATTTTAACAGTGTTAATTTTTTAATAAATTCTTAATCAAAAGGGATTTTAAAAGCAGTAGAAACGTCAATGACCATTCCCCATCCCCCACACCTAATCAGAACTTCGCAGTGTATGCTCATGTGTGTAAGACTGGCTGTCGGTGGTATCAGCAAAACAGCGTTTTGGTCCACAGTTTTCGACACCTCGTTTGTCTTCATCCTCCTGTTTGTGTCATCAAGCCCTGAGCCCACTGCGCCGGCTGCTTCCAGTCCTGAACGACGTGTCTGTGCATGCATGCATGTGCGTGGTTGTTTATTTCTAGCCAGTGGCTAGAAGTTTTTGATGGAAATTGACTTTATGACTGGAGGCAAAGCACTAAAGAAGCTGTTTTCTTGCTATTGCTCGATCTCAACCGGATCTAGAAACACCCTTTTCCCCCAATCTTCTTCTTCCTTTTAATTTTATCTCTCTATCTCTCTCTGTTCATCTGTCTTCGGCTGTCTCTCTTTAAACAGCATTCAGCATATTTTGTTTGAGATCTCAACAGTAAAGAACTGCTGTCGATCATATAGCCCTCTATGATTCCACCAAAATATGTTGGTGCCGCATCCATATACTAACACATCCTAACACCTGCATGCATTACATCATTCCAAATTCATCATCATGTTCATCATCACCTGTCACCAGCCAATCGTCAGATGCCACACCGATTTGAGCTGTAGTCCCCTGACAACGTCTGAGGTGTCTTTTGGCTGTTTGTCATAGCACTGATGGATACCTATTCGCTTTTTCTGCTTTTTGGAGGAGTTTTCCCATTGCCTCAACATTTAGCTCACACGAATCGTGCCAGGCTGCGCTCCTCGCTGCCCGGGGATAAGGTTAGCGCTGACGTCCCCAGGATTTATTTCCGGATGGGACGGAGTGCGTGCCGGTGGATGTATGGCTCTCTGTGTGTTGGAGATACAGCCTGGCCTCGCTTGTAAAGTCATTTGTTTTTCTCCTGTCTCTGCTGTGCACTCTGGTAAAATCATTGTGTTAAACAAAATTGCCTGCAGATTACAAACAAGCGTGCATATACATTCACGCACACACACGCACATGCACACACAGGCAATAATAAATGAGCTCATCCCCAGAGGATCTTTCTCCCTTTTCTCCTTCCTAAAATAAAGCTGTGTGTGTTTGGGGGGGGGGGGATTATATGGCTTGCAGTGCTGTTTTGTGGTGTAGCGTTTTGTATTGTCTGGATCGTCCTCATCACACGATTCCTACATCTTCTTCCCTTTTCTACCCGCCTCCCTTCCTTTTATAGTTACAGGGATTATTAATGTTGTTGTGGTTAAGGGTTTGAGGCCGTCTGCATATCGGTGAATCTTCAGCTACTTGCCTGTGGGTTGACACTTTAGCTAGGCTGGAAACATGCTTATCAGGCGTCTCTCATCACGTCTCCCAGGTATCGCTGGTTCTATTTTGGTGCCACCTTCGCTGCCTGTCCCTGTCAGCTGTTTAACACCCAGATCTCTTATCTTCTTATGCCCCTCTTTAAGTAATTTTTCTGTGTATATGTGCACACGCCTTTATGTGGCTTGAGGGAGCCTTTGTTGTGTGTGTGTGTGTGTGTGTGTGTGTGTGTGTGTGTGTGTGTGTGTGTGTGTGTGTGTGTGTGTGTGTGTGTGTGTGTGTGTGTGTGTGTGTGTGTGTGTGTGTGTGTGTGTGTTAGAGGTTCTTGGGCAATGGATCTATTAATGGCAGTTGGATCAGTTGCTTCTGTTTGTATTTTAATCATTTAATTAATGAACCACAATGGATCTCCAGCTCTTAATTGGCTAAACTATCAATCATCTCCCTCACTAGCACACAAACGTGTGTGTGCAGGCACACATACACTTAAAAAAAGATGCTCTCAATTAACCTGAACCTCAATCTCCCTTGGCAACAGACCTCCCTTCATTGAAACGGGAACCACATTGTCTTAATGGGAAAAAAAGAAGAGGACAAAAACACAGAAAAATAAATAAGGACGCTCTAGCTTATGCAACCATATCAACAAGTAACGTGTGTCTCTCTGTCTGTCTGTCTGTCTTCTGTGCGCTCATGCCCTTCTCCAGGGGTGATTGGCTAACAGTCGCTTTCAACCCCAGGTTGACAAAAATCAATATATCATCACCTGGGGCCTCACGCACTCCTACACACAAACACACACAATCAGGGAGCCCTCAAGGGGAGAGGCACAAGCAATGGAAGCACATGGCCGCTTTGCACATAGCCCTCTCAGTGATAGGCTGTAGCAAAGGTCACCTTCTTTTCAGCTCCAGTGGGATCGAGAACCTCTTCAGTGACAAAGCACAGAAATGGAAAAGCGGAAAGAATTACTGCTGAGGGATTTGCTCTAGCAAAAATAAGGGGATAAATCAGAAAAATGTTATGCATTTTCGTTAAATGGCGTTGTCTTTTCCTGCTATTTGTTCTCACCTCTCTGTGTGCTTAGTTGTACACATGTCTATACTTGTACTGAGGTGTATCAATGCAAAAAATAAGGGGATAAATCTGCAAAATTGATGGTTATGCATGGTCGAAAAAGCCGTTGTCTTTTCCTGCTATTTGTTCTCACCTCTGTGTGCTTAGTTGTACACATGTCTATACTTGTACTGAGGTGTATCAATGCAGTCTGTTTATCTTGGACGGTAACACATTTGATCTGTAAATGCAAATGAGTGTTGAGTGGTGCTGGTAGGCTATTGGGCCTGTGGTCACAGTGAGTGGTGCTGGTAGTCTATGGGGCCTGTGGTCACAGTGACTGGTGCTGGTAGGCTCTTGGGCCTGTGGTCACAGTGAGTGGTGCTGGTAGGCTATGGGGCCTGTGGTCACAGTGAGTGGTGCTGGTAGGCTCTTGGGCCTGTGGTCACAGTGAGTGGTGCTGGTAGGCTTTGGGGCCTGTGGTCACAGTGAGTGGTGCTGGTAGGCTATGGGGTCACAGTGAGTGCCATCAATCTGCTGAGCAGCACCTGGGTCTCGTGTGCCGGTATTGACAAACGGAATCTCTTGTCGTCTTGCAATGACGTTCCATGCTACACCGATTCATCAGACCCACTAATCGCCCGGATTTATCAAGGGGTGTGTGTGTGTGTGTGTGTGTGTGTGTGTGTGTGTGTGTGTGTGTGTGTGTGTGTGTGTGTGTGTGTGTGTGTGTGTGTGTGTGTGTGTGTGTGTGTGTGTGTGTGTGTGTGTGCAGTGTTTCCCATACATAGACCAATGTGTGGCGCAGCGCCACAGAGACAACACCAAGAGCCACAAATTGATTCAGCTTTTTTTCTTTTCTTTTTTTTTGCGATTTTGAAATATAAATATCGTTCCGTTCATTCAACTCCGCATCGCATTCTTTCTCCCTCGCAGTCATTCTCGTTCGCACACGCACACAGAGACAAGCACGCATACATGCCGATGGTGCGCGGGTACACTACCACTTATTGGATCAACCCGCGTATCACTGATACATGCACACGTACTGACAGCGGATTCGCCCGCTCCTCCTCTCAATGCGCCTACAAAAGAAAGCCCGAAGCAGCGGGATATTTGGCACAGTGAAGACGGTCGGCGACATCTGGAGTTTAGCAATGTTTAGTATGATATACTGTGCTCAAACACACCTCCCCAAAATTATTGTTGACTCAGAAAAGATAATATTAGCCTTATGAACTCAACCTTATTGATATTGAACATCCCGCATTCTAAGTCAGCATAGACAACGTTGGTAACGCAGCAAACGATTAGATTAATGTGAAATGAGGTTATAGTTTAGATCAGAGGTCTTCAACGGGGGGTCCGCGGAGGTACTGCAGGGGGGGGGGGGGGGGTCGCGAAAGTTTTGGTTGATTAGACATTTTTTTTATATTCCCTACTAGCAATTTTTTCCACGAATGGAAATGTCTTTAAATACATATTAACATGAATCCAACACACTAGCCGCAATTAGATGGACACTTTTGATCCGATTTCTAATCGGAATAGATCTATTCCTATCATGCGAACGCTCTATATATATGGCATTTACAAAAGTGGTAAGTGTACGTTTGTGTGTCTCTTGGGCACATCCAATCCACAGGTGCTAGACAATAGTATTGAATATAAGAAAAAAGGAAGGCGCACATCTGGACTGGCTGCGACATTTTTATGTATTTGATTTTAATGAAAGACCAGCAGAGGGCTTTTCTCTGCCTGCTCCTCCCAATTGAGAAGTACAGCACAGCGACGTCAGTTTCTCGTCCGGTCTTTATATCTACCCCCTCCGCCGAAAACAATACGCATATTTGGATAAATATGGATTTTTTGGATAAAAGTGCACAGCCAAGACTGTTGAGAGAGAGAGAGAGAGAGAGAGAGAGAGAGTGCTGTTATGTAAGGGATAATGTACAGAACGCCGGTCATTATCGGGAAAATAAGCGATCAGCAGAGAAATAGTCTGCCAAACAAGTTGACGTCGCTTAGCAACCGGACACGCTGGGGTTGATAAGTTGCCGGACTAATTGCGGAGTGATAAGAAAGACACTAGCAAACGTCACTAATTTTCGATTCCACATTTATGTTTTAAAAATGTCCATTTGAATGGCTTTTATGCATGATAACATGCAATTGAAAGAAATTGTTGATCTTGGCAGGTATCAGTTTATTATGTTATGTTTATGAATGGCAGTGGCATGATTCAAGATGCTTTATTTATCCCGAGGGAAATTACTGTGCAACAGTTACAATACAAAGGTGGGAAAGTAATACAGGGTTAGAGTCAAAATAGATGGAAATAAAATAAGTACAAACTAAATAAGTGAAAAGGAGCGATTGGATAAAAGTGGTATTAGTGGTAATGGTGGTAAAGTGATAAATATTATAGCAGCAATTGTTGGCAGCATAAATTAACTAAAGTTATTAATTGAAAATTGGGTAAAAATAAATAAATAATTAAATAAAGTGACATTGGTCTCAGGGCATAGTGTCTCCACGGTCCCTTCTGCAGCCGGAGGTAGATGCATTAAACAGTCTGATGGCCACAGGAAGAAAAGACTTCCTCTGGCGTTCTGTGTTACACCGGGGGAGGATGAGTCTGTTGCTGAAGGTGCTTTTGCTCGAGGTCAGCAGGCCTCGCCTGCTGACCATACTTGGCGAGTGGCATGGCCACCCTACTCACTGTACCTATGCACAATAAAAACATGAATATATGAACCTGTGTATTATTTGCATACCTTAGTATTGAATGCAACAAGGTACATTTATACATGGCACTATAGGACCAGTTTAATATAAAACACAATTTTATACAATATATAAGTAGGGGGTCCCTACTCCATCTCTCCATCAGTTTGGGGGGCCTGTAAAACGTTGAAGACCTCTGGTTTAGATAGTTTACGGTGTTAGACTGGGTACCCCAAGCCCGTTCTGCCGGCGATTTGAATTCGCTCTGCAGCAGGGGCTGGAGAGGAGCAATACATTTCTTTCTGTTTCCGATCCCCTTTTACTGGAGCCACCTTTTCCCCCTTGCGTGCTAATGGCTGGTTTAGCACAATGACGACAGGGAAGCGATTGCTGCAATCGAAGCGGTCGTTGGTCTGATAGTTTGAAGGACTATTATTATAGATTATATATTATTTTAATTTTTTTTATATTGTTAATTTACAAATTGCGAAATCCCCCCCCCGTCTCAGGCCTCCTCGTCTCACTCTGTTATAATTTTACACTATTATTTTTATTATTTTTATATTGTTAAATGAGCAAACGCCAACATCCCTCCCCCGTCAGGCCTCCTCGTTTCCCCCCCCCACCTGAAAGTGGGGGATACACATTGCTACCTGGTCTGTGGGATACACTGGTGTGTGTGTGTGTGACAAAGGTATTTTTGCCCTTAAAGTTAAACCATTGCAGTGAACTTTTGGCTTAAAGCATTGCTTTTTGAATTATTTAAATTCCACTGTTATGTCTCTCTCCATCTCTCTTGTCCATGTTTTCCTCTCTCTCCATGGCAGATGGCGGTGGATGTGTTGGAGGGGCTTCTAGAAGAGGATGACGAGGTGGTCCAGGTGAGTAATCCAGAGCACCATTGGCTCTTTCGTTTTACAGAATTGACAGCCTGTTTGAGTTACGGCCGTCAGTGCTCTGCGAACAGGAAGCGTCTGAAGGAGCCTCCTCTCCCAGGCAGCCTGTACAGCCCGTAGCCCTGCATTTTACTTTGGGTGCTTCTCGGTTCTCCCGCCTAGAAACAACGTCTATGGATTCAGATTTCAACCAAGAAAGCCTGTAATCGCTGTCTGGGTGCTTTATGAGCGAGGTCTTTGATGTGCCCTCATAAGCAAGCGCAATAATAATACAGTTTCTGCTGCTCGACCCAACCAAACTCTGCCCTCATTCCCCGAGAAGCAGAGCAGAGGCTTTAAACAACTTAAGCACCAAGACCTTGTGCAGAGCCCCTCTTTTGTGTGCCTTTTCCTTCAATGTCTCCCTTCACACTCGGGTTTTGGTGTGGGTGTCGCCAACTGCCTGACATCTATTATATATATTATATATACACACACCTACACAGGGAGTACTGCGGGGAACGTGAATCTGCATTAGTGGTATAAATGGCAGTACATCGTGTGCTTTAGTGGGGAGCCTTGTGCTGTCAGCCTTCAACAAATCCCCTCTGAGTAGCACAGAAAATCAAGGTGTACTTCCACCTTCCTCTCTGTCTCTCCCTCCCTCTCTTGCATGATCTCTCTTTCTCCTTGGGTTCCTCCTACACAGACCACTTAGGTGACAGATTGAGAGCAGTCATCAGGGGTCTGAACTTTAAAACTTGATCCAAAGGCACCAGGCAATCGCACTGCAGTTGTGCCCAACCAAATAACTACTCACCTGCACACGCATGTGCAAAGGCACAGGCAGGATCCAGGTGTGTGACATTAATCACATAGATGATGTCAGATTTGGATTCCAGACATGGAAAACCATTTTTATCTTAAACCTTCAAATGCAGTAGAATAATATGCTAGCTGCTTCTTCAGTAGCCCTTCTTGCAGACAACACCAAACCGTATTGTGCCCAGGAGTTAGAACATCCTTTTATATAGCGCCAACTAACACAAAGAAGAGCCAGTTCCTTGTAACTGTTGTTTCAAAGGTATTCAGTTTGATATGGCAGTCGTTGATTCTCCTCTTCACAGCGTGGAAATGGGTTGTGCCTTCTTTTAAAAAAAATGCTCTAATCTCTTGGCATTGATTGACACAAGCAGACATTCAGAAACATACTTTTGACTATATTTTGTTTCAAGTTTTTTAATTAACTTAAAATTTTTAATTTTGAACGCTTTACAGTCAATGCACAAAATGTGGTCCATCTTTAAAGAGAACCTTTAAAGCGGCTGCTTTGGAGGCCGACTTTATATTGGGACTGAAGTGAGGATTTATCTCTCTCACGGACACATTTTTCTACATGCTGGATGACAGCTCTACATTTGAAGTAAACGGACAGAGATGCACACCATTACAATAATTCATTCAAGATCATCCACGGCAGGGCTGACATTCCCAGCATGCTATCTCCACTCTCCTTGTTCTAACCGGCGGCACTCTGTGGGCTACGGTAATGCATAGGTTCCATTCCAATTATGGTGGAGCTCACACACTCCTACGGTCACCCGGAGCTGCAGCTCCTCTGATAAGCCACCGCTGGGGGATGTTCTTTCTCCCACTCCTGCTGGATTCAGCAGCATGGTATGCCTTGATGAGTTTGTAAGCTAAATGGTTGATTTGGCAGAGGTGTAGTTACCGACCGCCTCTGGCACCAATGAATAATGAATGAAGTTAATGTCCGTCTCGGTCGGGTGATCTCTGGACCTATATGAGAGACAGACATGACTAACACACACACACACACACACACACACACACACACACACACACACACACACACACACACACACACACACACACACACACACACACACACACACACGTTGTACTTCAGGGGTGAATCATCTGATCTCCTGATGTGCAAGTGATTGTGTTTTGCAGAAATGTTTGGAATGAATAGAACGTAGTAATACAATTCAAACTGTAAATGTATGAGAATAAATTAAAGAGATGAGGCATTGACCTCCTTGTTTCACATTTTCTCAACGGGCTTAATCTATAAAATAAATGACTCAAAAATAAAATCCATTATGCATTATCTAAAACTGACTACAATCCAATTCAAAATAAAAAGTTCAGTTTCACAAGGAATCCATTGGGAATTTATTAATCCTGTTGGCATACTTGAGAGTAAATCTATTTTGTAAATCCTAGTTGTTTTCAGTGACTTGAGAACCTGAGCTTGATTGGAAATTAATGTTATCTAAATGTCTTGTAGAGTCTCGCTTCTATTCAGTAGCAATGTTCCCCGTGTAGCCTTAATATGCATCAGAACATTCTTCCCCATCTGCATATGTATATTGGGGATGTGGGTCATGACTGATGACTAGCAGACACATTTACGTGTGTGTGTGTGCATGCATGTGCCTTCCAAGTGTTTGGACATGGACGGATGCACATAATAATTTAATGCCAAGGTTCTCCCTGAAAGATTACAATTATTTTTTCCCTGCCACAACTCACTAAGTGCAAGAAAGATGTTCTCTCTCTCTCTGTCCCGCCGTCCCTTTCAGTTTGTTTTTTGGTCTCTCGCTAGGTCTGGTATTTGTCTGGCTGGGTGTGCTACCTTCAGATGCAGCGAGCGGGAGAGCACTTGGCTGGAGAGGCCAGAGAGTCAACAGAGGCAGAACAAGAGGAGTACGATGCCTTGAAGGAGGCAGCGAGGTCGTACCTGACCAGAGCTAAGAAGGTATGTACGAGTCACATGGACGGGACAGCATCTGGTATGGTTCACTCCCAGCCAAGAGGCGCTTGTCTTTCTTAACAGTGTCCAAGGTGTACCAGTAGGTATCCTAGAGCAAATGCCTAAAACAAATGCCTGAAACATTATTAATTTATTCAGTTCCTTAAGTTTATTCTGATTTATTTAGTCTTCGCTTGATTTGTTTTTGCTTTTTTTTATGAAATGTCTTTATGCAACGAGTAGTGCATTATCTTGGATGGTTTTTGGGTTGTCCGGTGGTCTTTGATTCACAGAGGTGACGCCTGCACACTAAAGAGAGCCCTCACTGAATGCTCTGCAAACGGCCGCAGCACCTGACTCTTTTTCTTTCCCATGCCTCTGCCTCTCTCCTCCTCCCTCTGACTCACACGTACCCATGTGTACGCGCTCCCCTCACACACCGGCACATACACACACATCAACAAAACTAGCGATGTTTCTCATTCTTTCTGTCAAGGAGCATTTCCTCCACGGAGCAGTGATTCATGTTAGTCTAAAATTCATAGGCTTGGAAATCAGACGGCAGAGTCGCAGGGATGGCTCGGCCAGCCTCCCCGGTCTCCTCTTGTTCCTCCCCAGAGCTCCCTCCTCCCCCTCTGCTCCAGATGAGTGCCGAGAGGCAGGCCGGTGATGTGTGTCTCTCTGGCAGTCTAATGGAGCGCCGTCTGACCGCCGTCCACTGGGAGGGCTAGACGCATAAAAAAATCTGGATGGTAACGGCCAGAGATGAAAGGAGGGGCGGGTGAGGGGCTGTGACGGAGGCAGGGAAGCTGCAGCAATGGAAGGGGGAGATGACAGCATCAGTTGACTGAAAGAAAGACGTGTGTGTGTGTGTGTGTGTTTTTAGAGGCCCAATTAGGAACTGTGGCAGAGGGTGAAGGGTCTGTGACTGGTACTCAGAACGCACTAGAGCTATTAGAAGAATACAAAGCATGAGGACGACTGGCTATGAGAATGAGGAGAAGGGCCTCCAGAGTAACAATTGACACGTCAAACTGTATAAAACGACTTTCAGGAAAAGGGAGAGTTATGGGAAGCTAAATTCCGAGGACGTGATGCCCTATTCACAGGAGACAGAATCCACTTATGTGTTGGTGCGTTTGAAACACACCTCTCCATTTTGGCCTGGGTCATGTATCCGAGCGTAGATGTGTTAATTATTAAACACAAGTCGGTCTGCTCGTCAAAATGGGTCGCAGTGTGGAAATGAGATCCCAAGCCCAATGGCTTATTCTGGCTTCAGTCTACTTTGTGTGTGTGTGTGTGTGTGTGTGTGTGTGTGTGTGTGTGTGTGTGTGTGTGTGTGTGTGTGTGTGTGTGTGTGTGTGTGTGTGTGTGTGTGTGTGTGTGTGTGTGTGAGACCTATTACATTTCACCTAATATTGGTGCACATTTTTTATTACAGCAGATGAATGTGCGCCAACTCGCTTATATAATTACATGTTAGTAATGTCTTCACTATGATCCACTCTGGAATACGTCAACATGCTGTAACGCACACACATGGATCCTTTGAATCTAGTGTTGGGGTGCTGTCGATAGACTAAAACGATGAGGCAGTAAGGATTCTAGAGAAGGTTGAAGTGATGGTCATGGGTGTGTGTGCAGGAGGCACGACAGGGCAGATGCAGACTAGAAGCAAGGACAAAATCAATAGTAAACCGGACGTGAAATGGGAGCTGAGCTGAGGCCAGACAGGCTGTGTCTTAGGAGGCTTTTGTGTGTGTGGGTGTGGGTGTGTGTGTGTGTGTGTGTGTGTGTGTGTGTGTGTGTGTGTGTAAACTTTGTGGGCTCTGTTCAATTATAAAATGTCTTTGTTTTTTTATTTAAATGAAAAATAATAGAAGTACATTATTACTTACAAAACACATCCGTTCCACCAGACATACTTTAACAACTTAACTATTTCTCTGACGATGGGTATCATGTCATTGTCATGACAGAGGCATATACATTTGAGCTTTTGCTTGGGATTTCAACACATTTAGAATTCACATTATTCAAACTTGATTATGCCCAGAAAATAATGCAATTCAGGGCTAAAGAATAGTATTTTCTACTGGTTCCAGTGGTACCAGTGACTTTCTCCTTTGGGGGCACACTTAAAACCTGTCTCGCAGCTTTGTTTTGCAGCTTTGTCGCAGTATTTGCATGGCATTTTTGTCTTGTACAATCTGGTAACATTCATTTGAACGTATTCAATTAACAAAAAACTCGCCTCACTCTCTTCCTCCATCATATTTAAGCTCCAATGGTACTTTATAAGGTTTTCTAACATTAATGAGAGTTCCCCTAGCCTTCCTAAGGTCCCCCAGTAGCTAGAATTTGGCGTTAGGTGTAAAACGAGCACTAGGTATCCTGCTCCGCCTTTGAAAAAATGAAAGCTCAGACGCGCCGATTTGGAATTTGGCCCCATATGTCGTCATAAGGGGCCAGGTTATGGTGTGATCCAGATGCCTTGGACACCAGCCTTCCGAGTTGCACTTGTGACTTAATTTCCGGTCTCAGAGCACTTATATCGTTCCCGTTCTTCTGTGATTGTGTCATAAAATTGGCTAGTCATTGTTTATTGTTAGCTACATTAGCCTCTTTAGCAAACCAGCTCGAAAACAAAAGACACAATTGAATTGCACGCACAGCAAGACCGTGCAATGCATAAATTGGTGACCGGAATAAAGTAGCAATGTAATCAAGTGTGTAAGAGCATTTAAAATCAACATTAAAATGACCAACGTGTTACAAATACAAAGAAAATAAGCAGCCATTTTTGTTGAGAGCTTGCGTCATCACTGCACTCGGTCTACGCTCAGAATCCCGGGAGGTCAAGGCAAGGCAAGGCAAATTTATTCATGTAGCACTTTTCATACACAAGGCAGACTCAAAGTGCTTCACATATAAACATTGTCATACAATACAATTACTTAAAAATGTATTAATAGACAGGAAACATGCAAAAAAATAGTAAAATTTATAGAAAGTAAAGGCAAAGTTAAAAAAGCATTTTAGAGAAAATAAAGGTGAAGTGCAACATATTTAAGATTTAGCAGAAAGATAAAGCAAACATAAAAGTCTTCAGTCTTGCTTTAAAAGTGGTCTGAGTTGGGGCAAGTCCTACATCCTCAGGGACTTTATTCCAGCTATTTGTTGCATAGTAACTAAATCCTGCTTTCCCATGTTTCGTGTTTACTCTGGGGATAATTAACAGATTGGTCTCAGAAGATCTTAGTGGTCTAGAAGGCTTATGTAGTGGAATCATATCAGTTAAATATTTTGACCCTAAACCATGAAGGGATTTATAGGTTAGCAACATGATTTTTAAATCAATTCTCTGACCTACAGGAAGCCAATGTAACGATTTAAGAATTGGTGTAATATGTTCAGATTTGTTGATCTTTGTTAGAACTCTAGCAAAAAGGGGGCGTGCCTTCGTGGACAAAAAGGGGACGTGCCTCCGTGAAATGCCGCAAGAAAGCTGGGAGTCGTCCCACTTCATAGCCGTCCTGCTTTTAGTGTTATGGTACATAACACGCGACATAAGGTACGGTTTGCGTTAAGCTCCCATTTGGTGAAAAGACTAGACTGCGTTCGGTTCTCTGACGTCTCTTATCCAGAGACTCGTAATGGGGGTTATCTCGGCCATGGTTGAGAAGGAATTGGGGGATTCCTGCAGGATTGTCTGCAGCCTGAGCCCCGCTGCCAGGCGGCGGTGCCCTGCGGCTCCGGCGTGAGACAATCGCGGGCAACAATCCTATTCTCCTCCATGTCGCGGTTCAATCTGTACTACAGCGAGTCAAAGCCAAAGTTCCTTTCCCCCAATTCCTTCTCAAAAATGGCAGAGATAACCCCCACTACGAGTCTCGTTGTGGAAATACTGCGAGTCCACAAACGGCAACAATCCCTTTCTCCTCCTCCATGTCGCCGCTCAGCCTGTAGCCTACTTCAGATTGACCTGGAAGTAGAAGAACCAGAGACGTCGGAGAACCTGACGCAGTCGTTTGAGATTATATCATCCGGAGGCGCACACAGCGTTTGGCTGTGATAATATATAGTATATTATATAGATAACTATATTATATTATTTAGATATAGAGCTCCAGGACTCCCACCGGAGCAGACGGAGTGTTCTAGAATATTTACAGAACACGTCCAAAAGCTTTGTGCGCCAACCTCCACCTTGACCCGCCTCTAAAAAACTTCATGTTTGTGGGACTGGCTCGTAGTGGCTGTATTTAGTTATTAAAAATAAAGGCTGTATTTCTTGAATGTCTTCAAATACTGTATTAAGGGACCGCTAACACCTACAGCGCCCTCGATAATTATTGGCACCCCTGGTTAAGATGTGTTCTTTAGCTTCTAATAAATTCATTTTTTTTCTGAATAAGATAGGACCACAATGAAAGGAAGTGTGAAATCCAGACTTTAATTCAAGTGCATTTATTCAGTAAGAAAAAAATCCCACATTAAAGGTTGGGTATGGAATTTGCTTTTTTGGCCATTTTTGCAGAATTACTTGAAATCCTTATCAAAACCCACTTACAGCCACTGAGTTAGAAGTACTGACATGAAAATTAAACAAGTCAATCATCTGTGGAACGGGCAGGGCTCGAAAACTCCAGCCAATGATTTCCAGAGCCACCGAGTTGCATTGGACAGTAAGTACGTCAATCAAACGGTCGTACTGCACTCCCCCTCCCCCGCGCCCCGTGCGCGACCCCTTCGTGCAGTACTCGTGACCCAGAGCTCGTGACCCAGAGCAAGCTCCTGTTTGTTGTTATCCTGCGGTATCTACTGGAACTAGTTAATCCACATTTGGACCTAGCAGTAGAATACCATTTCCATGGCAGACAAGACGCAACCATCCCTATGTTGTTTTTTTAATGTTGCCATGTTGTTTAACGAAAACCTACGCGAGCCTCGCTCGCTCTCGCGCATCTGTGTTCGCGCTCGTGCATGATTGCGCGTCCAGGTACTTGGAATGGGTGGAGTCAGAGTCAGCGTTGAAGGAGAGGGGGTAGGACCATTTGAGTTGTGTATTTTCAAAATCTGCTGGCGTTTCGCAAATCGCATACCCAACCTTTAAGAAATAATTATTTAACATCAAATCATGCGTGCCACGAATATTAGCACCCCTGATGTTAATACTTTGTACAACCCCCATTTGCCAACAAAACAGCACCTTATCTTCTATGTTTCACAAGATGGGAGAAAACAGAAAGAGGGATCTTCGACCATTCCTCTTTGCACAATCTCTCTAAATCATCTTGCGTCCTCGTCCAGGCTTGTTTACCACAGTTCCAGTTGTTTTAAACTTCTTGACGATTCCTCTGACAGTAGATATGGGCAGGTGTAGGCGAGTAGCTATTTTCTTGTAGCCATTGCCTGATTTGTGAAGGTTGACACATCTGCCTTACTTGAACGGTGTGTTCCTTTGTCTTTCCCATGTTGAAGAGAAATGGCCTCTGTGGCATGTCATATTTATACCCCAGGAAAACAGGAAGTTATTAATTACCAATTAAATGTTCCTACATACTCAACTGTTTAAACTACTGTAGAAATGACAGAAATACTTTAATTACATTTATTTCCTAGGAATTGTTACGGGTGCCAATAATTGTGGAACAGGTGATTTTATGAAGAATAATTATTTCTTAGTCAGGGATTTTTTTTTTTCACTTAAAATTCACTTGAGTTGAAGGTTATATTTTGCTGAAATTTTCAGCAAGAGAGTATGCTTCTGCAATAAAAAAATAATTTATTTTAAGGCTTTTAACACATCTTAAACAGGGGTGCCAATAATTATGGAGGGCGCTGTATATAAAAGCATCCATAAAGTAGCATGCCATGGGACACTCACCCAAACTTTCTTATTCTTTTCTTCTACAATGCGATTATTCCACTCAGTCTGGTGTGCGAGGAAGCTCTGCTTCGGTCTGGTGTGCGAGCCACTTTACAAGAATCTCTGCTTCAGTCTGGTGTGGGAGCCGCTTTACAGGAAGCTCTGCTTCATGTAAAGAAAAATAAGCTCTGCTTCATGTAAAGAAAAATAAGCTCTGCTTCTTTTTCTCTGCCGAGAAATTGTATTATATTTCAGTGAGGGCTGATTCTGCTCTGTTTACTTAACAGCTCTTAGAGAGTGTTTGTCTCTGTGGTTTTTGGTGTCTAGACAAGCTTATTGAATGAACTGGGGCGTGAAGGGGTTCAGTGGAGGCCTCCAGACGAATCCTGAAGAGGCAAAAAGAACCCTCAGTAGAAACTGCTCAGGGTGGACCTGGTGTGGTTCTCTGGACTTAGCATTGCTATACATCTCTATTCTATAAGGGTATTCAATACAAAGCCCTATATAAAAAGTGATCATTGTTGATGAATATCTCAAGTCATTTGGCCCAAAGTGACACTCTGAATGAACACCACTGCTGTACTCCACATCTCTGTGCTCCTCTGAGGAGTTCCAGGCCAGCCTGGTTCTCTCCCCTGATATCAGACCCTCTTGCCTGGGTAAGAGTTCTGCAATGAGTCACTGGAGCTCCTTCCTTCAGAGACCAGCCCTTATAGTTTGTGCATGCTCACATGGACACAAAAGACCATGCGCTCGCTCACACATGCGCGTGCAGAGATCTTTGCACTCCAAATGAGTTCTCGCGGGACTGCGTGTCGGCTGTCAGGACCTGCTGTTGCTTAGAGACTGAGGACGGCTGTATGTGATGCTTGGCCCCAGGATCCATCTCACGGCCTCATTATACTGTAAGAATGATGGCACTCTGCAGCTTATTGTCCCCTAAACTTAACATTTCACATAATAATGGTCCTTGAATTTCCCAAGAATGATTGAATCTCTTAACTGCCCCCATTTTTCTTCTCTTTCTGTCCTTTGCGTCTGTCGCTCTCTCCCTCTCTAGCTGTGTCTTTGTCCCACTCTGGCTCATTTCATGCTGTGGTTTTGAACAGTAAAGGGCTTAGTTCTTCAGGTTGTAGCACTATACTGTCTGCTGGCGGGAGCAGTAGTGGTCAGCACCGCTTTACCTTCAGGCCTTGTATTCTTTACATATTGCACATGTTATGAAGAATAATATTTACATAGTAATCACACAAAATACTCTTTTACCGTGTCCATCCCTTGTGTGTTATTTTTCTAACAAGCAGGTGGATGCTGTGTGCATTTACTTTTGTGTCTGTGTGTAAATCTATTTCCATGCATTTTTGAAAAGGATAGTTAAAAACGGCTTTGTTTTCCTTCTACGGCTGAAGACTATCAAATATGCAGATTTGCCAAAGGAAAACAGTTTACCAGCATTTTGCCAGCCATGACAATGTGTCTGACAGCATGCAGCTGCTGCTGGGAGTTTCAGGGCCTAACCAACGCTCTGAGACCACTCAGGGCGGCTCACTTCCTTCCTCGTCTCGTCCGTAGCTCCACTTACGGAGGCCATAGTGATGCCCTGTTGACATCAGTGACACAATGCTATAGGCAGAGGGAGAGTGATCCTCAGCACAGCTATTGTGCTCCAATCCCGCTACGCTGGGGAACATAGAAGTATACTGTCTTTGTAATAAGTTGTATTCCTTGGACTTTTGACTTTCATTTAGCATTTCGTTTCATTGTTGTCCATTTCTTCTTTAATACACATAAGGTCCGTCATTCCATATTACATAAATAATAAATGGGAATCCAATCACCTAACCCAGGTGGACGTCCTGTTCTCCCAGGACCGCCCTACATCGTCTAACGTATAGCTCTGCCTGTTAACATCCGTCTCTGCGTCTTAGCTCTACATCAAGCTGGGCTGTGATGACCAGCCCATCCTGGACCACGCTGAGCAGCTGCTGGGGGAGCTGGGAGGTGAGACCGAGGGGGACGAGGAGCAGGGAGACCCCAACCTGGCAGGGGACTACGAACCCTGCAGCGACGAAGAGGAGGAGGAGGAGGAGGAGGAGGGGGATGCAGTCATGGAGCACTGAGAGCCCTGGATCCCAGCGAGGTTCATTGACTGTTGCTTATTGTCTGCCTAACTGACTTTGGTGAAGTTATACCATCGTCTTTTTAATCGCCGTGTTTATTCAAATATGAACTGTTTGTGAACTAGACACATTAAAGGAAGTCAGTCCATTGGTTGTTTTTACTCTATATTTCAAAGTGTCGAAGAGGTTGAAACGGATGGAAATCCACCATTGATCTTCTCCACGAATGCTAATGAAAACATGCATGTGGTTTTAGAGTACATTCTTGGCAAGGAAGGAGAGAAAATATGTTATCCCCATCACATAAGTACATGTAAAACTACAGCTTACCACTTCTATTCATCTCTTGATAGTAGGGTCTAGCAAACGTGTCAAATCTATTAACCCAGGTTAATTTCCCTATGGGGACGGAGCTCTGCCAGGCGGAGGAGTTTCAGGCAGATAAAGGCTAAACCAATAGAAGGCAAGTTGGGGAAACAAGCCATCATGGGCTGTATAAAGGTAGTTGAAAGAAATCAACAAAGACCAATATTTACATGCAATGTCATTCACTTTGTCACCATGGGATAGTGTGTGAAGTACTCGATACACGGCTAAGGCTGCAGATCTCTGGCACCAAAGAAGAACGTGTGCTTTATTTTTGCTCTTTGAAAAGGCTCAGTCTTATCGATTAGGGTAATGAAAGGACCGAGCTAATAACTTGAAAGGCTGCACTCTTGACCCAGCCAGCTAAATAACATGGAGCGGTTTAAATGCTCTGTATTTTGGGCGGAGGGAACTACAACTGAAAATAAACTTGAGAACATGTTGTAGCAACGCAGACTCCAATACTATAAGTCGACGGTCGGCTTAGATCAGGACGTAGAGCAGGTTGGTAGTTCGATCCCTAGCTCCTCCTAGCAAGTGTTGATGTGTCCCTGAGCAAGGCACTTAACTGCTCCTGACGAGCTGGCTGTTGCCTTGCATGGTTGACTCTGCCGTCGGTGTGTCAATGTGTGTATTAACCGGTGTAAGTCGCTTTGGGTAAAAGCGTCTGCTAAATGCCCTAATTGTAATTGTAATTATAAGTCTGAACAGACTTACTCGTACTGTCATTCTACTTTCTTTCTGAGGCCCCGTTTACACAAGGGCGCTTGCGGGTAAAAAATACAAAATATTTTATCTGAAGTGCCTTTCGTTTAGGCGGGGACAGCGTTTTTGGGGCTTAAAATCGCAAAAATCTGAAACCACCCTTCAAAGTGTAAAAATTGAATACGCTCCGTCATAGCGTTTCCGTCTACACTGTCAAGACGCAAAACTCTGCTCAGATCTGCTCACGTCGCGTACGCGATTACGTTGCATATGTAACCGGTTAGTTTCTGGCGTTGTCTGCGTTGTGTTTTGATGAAGAGGCCCAGACCAGGGCCCCATTTCCCGAAAGCATCGTTAGCCTAAGTGGATCGTGAAGTGCGTCGTACGAGCATCGTACAGTTTTCACACAGTTTCCCGAAAGCATCGTTGGTAACGTCGTGAAAACGCTCATAGCTAACGAGGACTCCAGGGGTACTCGTAGGATGCTAAAAGCATCGTTAGCCTACTACAGCCCCAGTGGCGTCACCAGCGGACATTCCTTGTATTGGATGTGTTTTATTAAAACACATCCAATACCACGGAATGCCCAGCTGGCACAAATTCGCAACCAAAAACAGTGGTTACCACCGATATATTACTCATAGACTACTGTTAGATTTAAACAGCAAAGATAGACATGTTAGAAGTCAACAACAACATAATTTATTGCAGCAATTTAAAATTCCCAAAATACATGCGCAGCCGAAATGTACCGATCAATCGCCACGTCACAAGGCATATAATAAAATCAAATGATTCTATCGCTCTTGTGTGGGAGGTCACTTTCGAGCTGCACTTGCTGTCTCCCTCTGATTTTAATTCAACCATCGTGGTTAAAATTTCCTCATATTGATCATCAATGACAGAAGACATAGGCTACTGTAGACTTGAATCATGCTGAGACCAGACTGTCGGATAATTTCTGCAGGCGTTTTTTGTTGCGATTGTTTGCATTAAGCACTGTAGGCGCTTCAGTGGCTGTGATGAAGTTCACTATTTATTAGAACGTGTCTAGACAGTAACGAACATCCCTGACCATAGTTAATCGCGATTGTAGTCTACTATGGAAGTAAATCTGTGCCATCGGGTTTTGAAAATAAAAACACATTGAATTATAAGCACTGAATATTTATGCATTGAAATAACCTATCTGAATTTTTTGCCTCTGAATTTAACTCTTTACATTTTCAATATATCATATTCACCTTTATTTTTCAATGTTAAAAAATTCAACGTTAAATAATTCAACGTTAAAATATTCAACTCAAATATTTTCAACGTCCAAAAATTCAGTCCGCCAAAGTCACCATCAAAATTCAATGTACGAAATTCAGTGTTAACATCCGGGGATCCAAGAAAGAGCAATCGATCCTAGATGCTAGATCACGGTCAAACGAGTTGTCGCGTCATTCTCGTTAGATACCTGACTCTCACGCGGGAAGGCAAAACAGATTTAGCCATGTCCAACGGCAACCGCAGCAGTAATGGTACGGAGCCCCGTACCATTACTGCGAGACATCGCAAACCAACTTCCGGGTCAGAGGAAAAAACTAACAACCACAACGATGGAGTTTGGGGGTTTTATCAATGTTTATTTTGAGTTTGGCCTCAAATATTCGGACATCAAATCAATACTTGCCAGTAGGCACGCCTTCCACATAAGTGAGAGACATCTGAAGAGGATACTGCGAGATAGGGGACACTCTCGCCGCAAGGCGTACTCTGACCTGTCGGTCCTGGTGGATGTAATACTAGTCTGATTACAAGAATAATTAAGTAAATTGTTCTTGAACAAGTACAATTATTAATTCATTAAGTTTTTCATCTAGCTAATGTGGCCAGTGAAAAATATGGACTAAAAATATCAGGAAACAGCACCAAACTTGTTTGTCAATTTTTTGTTTATTCAGAGTTCCACATACGGGATAGCAATATAGTTACAGTAATAAAAAATCTTCCATTCTCAACAAAAACATGAATAGCGTGTGTTCTCTCAGTATTTGAAACCACAGGTTCTAAATGCACAGATAATTTCAAAATGCTTTTCTGTCGGTAACATGTCAATATTTGTACTGATTGGCCATCAGAAGTTCAGAGTTCGATAGATACATAATTTTTTTTGATCCCATCATTTGAAATCCAATGATATTCTATCATGAAAGACTCAGAATAAGTATTCACATTTAGTTACTGAAGCCAGTTACCTTTTTTGTTAAATACAATTCTAACTGAAAAAAGTGATACATTTGTTAAAGTAAAGTTCTGAAATTGATACACATTTGATTTACTTTTTACAGGCTTTGTCTATAAAGTCCCCCTCATTTCTGTGTTTCTAAACTATCGTTTAAAGGAATATAACATTTGCCAAAAGCTAGAGATGTTGAGCTATGACTTTAAAGGAAACTTATAAAGGAAAAGGACAGCAAGGTGAATTACTTATGTGACCAAAGAATCCTGCCACTTCGAAGCTCAACACAAAACACAACTAAATACGTCTGACCTACACACATGCCCTGATGGCCTCTCTGAGGTGCATGTACAAATTCACTGCCTGATATGGATCTGTTGCTAGAGTGAGATTGGACTCAGCCATAAAGAGGTTGCATAGTTCATATAGATCTGGATCACACGGTTTGGTCTGGCGAAAGATACATTCATTTTTGCACAGTTGAAAATCATAAGCTTCAATTGGGGAAAGGAAGTCTCTTGTCCCATAGAGTTCGGGGGACGTAAGCGCCGCGGAACGGCTGCCCCGCGGTCACCGCTGCTGATCGCTGCCAGCCTGCAACTCTAATCGCGTGATTAGAGTTGCAGTCCCCGCTGGGGACGTTAAGGTTTTTCGATGGCCTGATGGTGTGTGTGTTCCAGGCCTGTGCAGTGTCATCCAACTCATCCTGTTAAAAGCAAGAACATAAAAACAGTAAATACATTAAGGAAGAACTATAAATGCATATCCAGGGCTGTTTGCCTATTTTTTTTAAGTGGTAGCACTGGTGCCAGCAAGCACAAAAATTCAGTAGCATAAAAATACATTTTGTAGCACAGTGTGAACTTGCATAACCATAACCCTTGCATTTCACTCTAATTACCTTTGAGCATGTCATCTTGGTCCATTGGCCCATAGAACAATATATTAATATCTATATCTGTATATTGTTTATCTATACACATAATTATCATAATAATGATAAACATTTTTAGAACATTTCCTTTTAATTAAAACCAAACTTTATACATTGAACACAGCCTATTCAATTAATTAGTATACATATCTCTACAATCTAGGATAAATTAAATAGGTTGTTGTGAATGTTTTTGGAGTTTTTCTTCCATGGCTTATTAAAAAATGTGTCTATATAGGCTACTGTTGACTGCTCTCAGCTCTCTGCAGCTGAAGGACAAGATGTGTCCAGCCAAAGTGGCGGGTGGACTCAATAACTTAAGACTACTTTTCCCAGTTTGGCGAGTGTTAATTTTGAGCCCTCTAAGCAGTGTTGTGCATCACTTATGGAAGTAAATCTGTGCCATCGGATTTTGAAAATAAAAACCCATTGAATTCTAAGCACTGAATATTTATGCATTGAAATAACGTAACTCAAAATAAAATGTTTGTATCATTGGATATTTTGAATAATTATTAGCTATTGCATATATAAACCCACACATGCATAATCCCATTCACAAATATATACATGTTTTAACAATACTTGCTACACTTTTGTAGTTGATGTTATTTATTTAGTTTAATTGATTATTTATGTTTTTTCTTGAAGTGCTATTTTTTTTACATTACATACTGTTACGTATTTTAAGAATCTAAGCTACCCACACAGACCAAAATGAAGCAGGACCAAACATATAAGCCGTAAATACTATACATAGCCACAAGGGGAGCAATACCTTATTGGAGGATGCTCCAGCCACAGATAGCAGCACTTTTATATATACGAAGAAGCCGAAGCCATTACGGCACCCCGGCCACGCCCACTAGGCCACGCCCACTTGGCGGTCTCTACCTGAGGACCGGGGGGGAAGAGCCCCAGAGATTTTCAGCGACACCCGCGAAGGCATAGTAGCCAGAGTTATTATCTCTCACACGTGTTCCACTCTTTAGCTACAATTCCCTCCGTATAGCTTCACTTACCATGCCGAAACATGCCGACGACTTTATAATAAATGAAGTGAGTTTAAAGCAACCCGGGATTGGACAACTTTCTTCGAGAATATGCAATAATACATTGCACATACTGCACCCCTGAAATCTTCAATATATACGTTATAAAACAATGTACATGGGGTGAGTAGTGGTGTAAAATAACGTGATTCTGCAGTGGGAGCATTATTTGATAGAGCCAATTGGTCTATCCACATACTGTGTAACGTGCGATGGTACAGTAGGTCAGGGTTAGCATGAAGGAGGCAACATGCGAGATTCTCCTCACGGTACTTTTAGTATACTATAGCTTTTGACCATACCACGCCAGGTCTCCAGGGCACTATATATATTTAACACACAGGTGGAAAGTCCGGGATTCCTGCCTACAACAAATCAGTAACTAAATAACTCATATTAAAAAGGGAGACTTCGATCGTATACTGCTGTTTATTCTAGCCGAGCGAAAGAGCACGCACTTCTTCACTCCACGTTATCTCGTATAACCAAACAAAAGAGGGAGGCGCCACCTAGTGGCGCTACATATTATAAACCTGACTGTTACAACTGTACCCCTGAAATCTTCAATAAAGACGTTATAAACCAGCATCAAAATATGCCCGTTGACTTGCGCTAGCCTAGCTAGCCTAGTCTTCAATGATAAAGAACACCAAGGCTAACTTGGGAATCAGGCCCTATGTCCAAAATTCCGAACTACCCCTATTTTTCAATTCGACGTCCTTCTTATGTACAAGTGTCCGTTAGTATTGTCCATTGCTGAATCTTACAGAAACAACCCATACCAATGGCATATATATATAAGAAAATGTACTCACCGAAGCACTATTACTGCTGCTGTTGCCGTTGGACATGGCTAAATCTGTTTTGCCTTCCCGCGTGAGAGAGTCAGGTATCCAACGACGCGCACACTCGTTTGACCACGATCTAGCATCTAGGATCGATTGCTCATTCTTGGATACCCGGATGTTAACACTGAATTTCGTACACTGAATTTTGATGGTGACTTTGGCCGCCTGAATTTTTGGACGTTGAAAATATTTGAGTTGAATATTTTAACGTTGAATATTTTAACGTTGAATTTTTTAACATTGAAAAATAAAGGTGAATATGATATATTGAAAATGTAAAGAGTTAAATTCAGAGGCAAAAAATTCAGATAGGTTATTTCAATGCATAAATATTCAGTGCTTATAATTCAATGTGTTTTTATTTTCAAAACCCGATGGCACAGATTTACTTCCATAGTCTACACTCAGACGTGATCTATTTATCGCATGCGGGTGTCTTCATTAATAAAAAAATATCAAACATATGCAATAATACAAATTATTCTAAAGAGGTCTAGACTCCGTGTGCAGCCTGTGCTACACTGCCGCCTTCTCCAGTGAACCAAGAAAGCCCGCGCCGTGACGAACGGGGGTTGACCCCCTCGGTTTTACACAGGAAACTTGAGATAAGAAGGTGAAATCGCCGGGCGTGCCAAGCTGCGACCGAACCGGCTTGGCAGCGTAAAAAGACCTATAGCCCACATCATCCTGCCCAACAATATGGGCAGGATCTAGACCAAGCTCTCCTAATCGGGTCAGCAAAAGCCGTGTGTCAATGCCTAGACTCTGCGTTTGAATGATAATGAATGAATGGAACGTTGCATAATATTCTAGACTAGAGAATGCGTGCCAATCAATGAAACCGTATGCGGAATCAGATAAAGTCAGCTCTCTTTGATGCGCAAAGCATGTTTCAGAAATCAGCACCTTTTTGTCACACAAGCTATTTTTGATTTTTGTAATATGGAAGGGGGGGGGGGGAAATGCCGTGAAAAAAAATGTACGCACAGTGGCCCTCATTTATCAAACGAGCGTACGCCAGAAAACGTGCGTAAAATGGACGTACGCTCATTTCAACGTTGAGCTTGGCGTTTATCAATTTGATCGTGAGCGCAGGCTGCGATGAAATCTCACGTCGGGTCTGAGCTCGTGTAGGCAAGTTTTTTTGGCGCAACATACGGGTATTTCACTGATGAATAGTGCAGCACAAGTAGCCCATGTTGCACATCTGTATTAATTACTAAATAAATTGGAATTAGCCCAGCCGTTCAAACAATTACAATCAAGTCAGGCCTAATTAAAAACAGTATTGCTATGAAAATAATTAGAATGTGACAGGTGAAATGTTTTGCAGCTGTCTATATAAACAGGAGCTTTGCCAAATAGGTGGTCGGGTCTCGGATCTGCCATCGCCGCAGCGATGGCAGATCTGGCTCTGTTATTGGAGGACCTCAACGCACGTCTAAGACGAGAGAGAGTTTTTCGAGACCGCGCCGATTGGCTCTTGAGTCGTTTTCGTCTCCCAAGGCATCTCCTGATGGAGCTATGCAATGCTTTGGAGCCACAGTTAAGGCGAGAATAGGCGATCAAACGCAATACCTGTGCTCTACCTTGGGGTTTTTGGCCACCGGGAGCTTTCAGCGGGAGATCAGGGACAGGTCTGGTATTTCCCAGCCAAGTATTAGCCGAACCATGCCAGCAGTTTAGGCAGCTAATGTCCCTCTCCGAACGTTATATTAAATTCCCATATAATAACGATCAGCAAACTGGAATCAAACTGGATTTTTATGCTATTGCTAGGTTTCCAAATGGGATTGGTGCGGTTGATTGTACCCATGTGCGTATGAAGCCACCATCTATTAATGATTACGCGTACATCAACCGCAAAAGCTACCATTCAGTTAATGTTCAGATTATTTGCGATGCCAGAATGTCAATCCTGAACATGGTAGCCCGATGGCCTGGGGGCACGCACGATTCTTTTATTTTCCAAAAATAGCATTGTCTACATCAGGGCGCAAGGTCAGAGTCATCTCCTCGGTGAGTTACGCTGCAGTTCTCTTGAAAAACGTTTAAGACATCGCACTACAAGTGTGATGTGATTCATCTAGGTGACAAAGGCTATGCCCTGAACGAGTACCTAATAACTCCTCTGGCTCATCCGAACACGGATCAGGAGCGCAACTTCAACAGCGCTCACGCGCACAAGGGCAACAGTGGAGCGATGTATAGGCCTACTCAAAGGCAGGTGGAGGTCCATCGGGTCAGCGGGGGGAACGTTGCTCTACAGCCCAGAAAAGACCTGCAATATTATTTTAGCATGTTGGGTTCTGCATAATATTGCGCTGGCAAATGGGGTGCCATTTGCCGACCTGCAGCCAGATGACCCGATGCCCAGAGATCCCTGGCCACTATTGCAACTGGCCCGCTTCACAGCCGCAACACGTGTTTTGGTGCTGAGCTTCATGTCGGACCATTTTTTCTTCACCTTATTCGGAATAAAATAACTTTAACGCAATGCAAACAATAGCATATATGTGAAATGTTTTAAGCTGGATAACAGAAATTTTACATTTAATTAATTATTTAATTAATTTAATTAACAAACCTCTTCCGTAGCCCGATGAACATTGGAAACACTATTCACTGCAACATTTATTTCCTTCCATATCGCATTATTTTGCTTGCCTTTAATGCCAGCTTTTAGGCTACCAAACAAAAGCAGACGGTTCGCATCCACCAGTGACACGAGCGTCTCCATTTCGGTCTCGGAAAAAATTCCTCTCTTTTTTTACCGTTGGACGTTTCTCCATGTCGTAAAAGTTAGGGGCGAGACTTCTGAAGGCATGCTTTTATATGGGCGTATTACGTTAATTACGATCGATCTCAGCCGCTGTATTTATCAACACCAAGATCCTTCGTACGCTGGGATTGGTGTGATACGAAAGTTTCGTGAATCTCACGTGGGTCCCATCGTAAGATGAATCATGCGTTCAGATTTGCGCTCATCTCTACGTTCGTTTGATCAAACGCTTTTTAACCACATTTTCCTGTGACATTCCTGCGTCACCCTCAGTACGGAGCCCATTTTAGCAACGTGTCAGTAGACATTTACAATACGAACGTCGTGAGTGCAGTGATCACGCATTCATGTTAAGAGGAGTTTCGGGAAACGCTCCAAAGAAATTCATGATGGTTCGCAAGATCCATCGTGAGAATGATCTTACGAGCGAAGATCCATCGTTATCGGGAAACGAGGCCCAGGATATCTTTGGAGGCGATCTCCAAAGGTGTAAATAACAACAATATCCTCTGGTCAACTGTTATTAACGTGAGCCCCTACACAAATTAAATGACAGAAATATGTTGGCGAACTACACAATAAGTTTAAGCTAGCAGGTAAACTTATGAATGTAGTTTAACAGCGGCTAAAAACGGAAATTTCTGTGACCACAGTGTCGCTCATCTCTCCCAAGGACTACAACAGCAAAAGGGGAGAGGCAAAAGCGTGAAACACATTTATAGGGGAGACCCACGAAAGTGATATCGGGGTACAGAAACTGAGTCTCAAACGTTCCACATATTGCCTCAGGAGGCCGAACATCTCAGATTATAATTATTTAAACAGATTTTGTGTAATTATAATATTACACATTACTGTTGTATATTTTACTCTGTTACACATATTACTGCTGTATAATTGACCCTGTTACACATACATGCGCCAGTACAGGGAAATAAACAAACATGTTGGATTATTTCCATGCGTCGGACCTTCAAGCTGCTCTGGCAGCTCTAATAAACGTTCAGGAGTCTTTGAGTCACGAAATGTACAGGATATGTACAGATAGTATTACTGAACAGAGATGGATCTTTTTGGTTTTCGCAGCGCAGATAAGAGATGAAGGAAGATTCTACGCATGCGCTCAGACATGGCGGTGTTGCGTAATAGCGGCTCGCCTATAGAGGGCGCTGGGGCGCCGACCGGCCCGCACATTTCTTTTTTGCAGGGTGGTAGCGGGAAGCTCGTGAATATTCATGAGGGAACTAATCCCTGATTGGCTCGGACTTGGCGGGACTTGTTGGCTGGGACTTTAGGCTAGTGACAAACAGTCAGAAAGGGCTTTAGTTTTTGAGATACCCCTACCGGAGGTAGAACTAAACCCAACAATGTTTTTCCTCATCTCTAAGGTCTCCCATACATGAAAGTGATTCTTGGCTAAAATATTTTTACTGCTAAGATTGTGAAATTGACAGATATTGTTATATACCTCCAAACTAAAAAAGGCCTAAAATATAGCCTGTCCGTATGGGAGTTAAGACAGATAAACTAATGCAGAATGATAACACAAGCTCTGAGAGCTTTGAGACTTGGCAAGTTTGTAGCCAGGGAGTCACTTCACCTACTGGAAAAACCTGGATGTGAATATCTTGATGCATGAAGTAGATGGAGACCTATAAACACATACCTAAAATAAGCGGACAGTGAAAAAAATGATTTCTATGCAGAATGTTATCATTTACTTTGTAGTTGCTTTGCCAGGCATTATCATAGGAACACATAATATGGCTTGTTGGAAAGGTGGGATTGTGCTGAATCCAGCAATACCAAACATCTATATATGGTATGAACAATGAAAATGGTATGTCACTCAATGTATGAGGTGTCCAAAATGAAAGAAAATGAAACCAGTCCAATGCCCAATATCAGTGGTCAGAGGAATGTTGATAAATTCAATAATACTGCAAATTAACTTACATGAGGTAAGTGCTGCTGTATATTATAATACATTTAATGATTATATTTTTAATATGGCACATTGTATTATATAGTTCATACAGAAAGAAAGATCCAATTGAATCAGGTTATAATTGAAAAGAACACCTATATCAAAATATTTACATCCACTTGAATTTCTTTGTAGTCAAGTAATTACTGAATAATGGGAAATAATGTTGGCAGCTTTGGTCTCTCCAGACCAGAAGTGGGCAGTAGAACCCACTACCCCCTTGATGTGACCTTTGATTTGACCTTTGATGTGACCAATGATGAAGCTAGCTACATCATTGTCATCATGGATATTTTCCTAAACTGACAGGTAAATCATTGCATTACAATCATTACATTTCATGTCAAAAGGCTGACCTAGAATCATACAAGTAAATTAGTGCTTAGCCCTCTGTAATTCAGAGGGCTAAGCACTTTCTTAGCTAGGCTATTTAACAATAGCCTAGCTAAGAAAGTGCTTAGCCCTCTGAATTAGCACCATTCTTTCTGCTAGCAACAAAACTGTAGAGTGAATTATATTATTATGTTATGTTATGTTTTTATTATGTTTATGTTTATATTATGTTATTATATTATTATGTTATTATATTTTAGGGCTGAACGATTTATCGTTTTCTGGTCGAAATTGCGATTTCAGACAAAGCGATCTCGTGATCGCCAAAGCCGCGGTTTCTTCCGTGTTCCTGACTGACCCGAGATATGTTGTCAACTATTTATACCGGCACTTGAGAAATCACCATATACCTCACCATATACCTTATAACGTAATGTCCCCAATTAATGTAAAGCAATTGGCCCGCCGGCATATCGCATTTCAGCGTTAACGCGTTGACGTGCGTCTTGACGCGGTAACCCTGGCGCGTCAACTCCCCCCCCCCCCCTTGAGTTTGACACCCCTTGTTTATAGAATAGATGTGCAATATCTACCAGAAAAATCGCAATTAGATCTTTTCCTGAAATCGTTCAGCCCTTGAGTGAATGTGTAATTTAACATTTTATGATAAAAATTCTAATTCTAAAATGTATATTATTTTCCCTTTTTCCTAGTCAGTTGAATTATGGAGGATGTCTTACAGACATTGGATCCAAATCTTTGTATCATTTGTGGGAATCATTTGGAAAAGGGCAAGAAAAAAGATCCCTATGTCCAAAACCCCACAGTAGAAGGCCTCCAACGCATACTTACTCTTGCTCAGCAGAGAGATGATGATGTCCATAAAAACTTTGCTCCATATAGAGATGACATACTTTCAGCCAAAATTAAAGTGTCATATCATGTATCATGTAGAGCAAACTACTGCAAGAAAAAAAACAGTGAGCAGCAAGTTGCAGATGTTGAGAGTGAGAGCACATCTGTGCCAAGAAGGCTGAGTAGGTCTGATACAGCATCATTTAACATACGGAGAGATTGTTTCATTTGTGAGAAGGCCAGCACTAGACCAGAACCTCTGACAGCCATTTCAACTGGTACAGGCACGAGTACCAGAGAAAAGGTACTTCATGCAGCTTCTGAAAGGCTTGATGAAGATGTACATCTTCGGATTCTTTCATGCCCAGATCTCTTTGCATATGATGCTAAATACCATAAAAAGTGTCTTGCACACTACATCTCTGAACGAAATATAGCAGCTGCCAGACGAAGAAAAGAATCTGAAAAGAAGCAGACAAATGTCTATGACAAAGCCTTTATCAAGCTAACTGAAGAAATTGATAAAACAGTGTTGTCCAAGGATATGAAAGTTCGAACTCTCAACTATTTGACTGATAGCTACGATGACATACTAATGAGCATTTCTGAGGAAGATGTGTCCACGGTCCAACACAAGAAATACAGATCCTGGAAACTAAAGGGAAAGTTGATGCAGCATTACAAAGACAGGCTGGTATTTGTTCCACGTCCAGGAAAGTCAGATCTGGTGTGTTCGGAGACTATGACTGTAGGTTGTGCACTGAGGGAAGCTGCTCAACTCAGAGAAAAGACTGAAGAACATAAAGAAGACTATGAGCCAACACTTCCAGAGACAAGTCAGAGTCTTTCTGAAACTCAATTATTACACAGGGCTGCAGACATATTGAGGAAAAGCATGGAGCAGGTAGAGCATGACAGTAAATCATATGTCAGCAGTGATCGTCTATCACGTTGTCAATGCAGCAAGTATGTACCAAACACCCTGTATGATTTTGTGAACTGGTGTGTTGATTCACGTGCCCACAGAGGTTACCAAACATGTGATGATGACCCAGCTTCGAAGGACAATCTGTGTGTGATAGCAATCTGTCATGATCTCATTGGGCAGAGCCGTCACATCCATACGCCAATCACACTGGGACTCGCCATTTTGATTCAACATGAGTTTGGTAGTAAGACACTCATCGATGAGCTCAGTGCAATGGGGCACTGTGTTTCCTATACAGAGGTTAGGCATTTCCTCACATCTGTGGCAGCAGACCAGATATCAAGGACAGAAAGAGGTGTCTACATCCCAACAGGCCTCACTGGAGTCGCTGAACATGGAATTGTTGATGCAGCCATCGACAACTTTGACCAAAATGAAGATACCCTGGATGGGAAGCATACAACTCATGCTATGGCTTCTGTTGTGTTCCGAAGAGGCCAAGTCTCCACAGCAGATACATGCCTAGCACGGGTTCCAGAGAGGTCCCTCACCACCTCAAACACATTCGACCTGAATGGAGATACACTTCACAGGTACTTATTTTTGACATTGACATTTTTTTTAAATCAATTTTTATGTTTTAATGTTATAGTATCCACTTATTCACATGCACTGCTAAAAATATAATGGGTGGATGAAATGTTTAATAGTGAAGTGAATGTATGCTGTGAAGTTTTAAAGTGATATAATATTCAATGCATATGATCACAAGATTATCCTCTCATTTCAATTGACAGATACATCAAATCAACAAAGCGACCAGAACCACCTGAACTTCCTGAGTTACTAAACACAAACACAACAGTCTCTAAAGCAGCTGAAGACAGAGATCTGGTATGGAAGCTGTCCCGAAATGTAATTGAGAATCAGCAGCATGTCCCTTCATGGTCTGCATTCAATGCCTTCACGTCAGACACTGCTTGTTCAGTAGCCAGTGTACTCTACATGCCCTTCATAAGAGAATCACCCTCAGAATTGTCCACCATCTATACATCTTTGATAAGACTTGTACAGCTTGCTGCAGACCTGGGACAGGACCATATTCTTGTGACTGCAGACCTTGCTATTTATAGTAAAGCACAACAGATAATGTGGAGCAAACCACTTCCTTTACAAGGAAAGATCACAATGAGACTGGGAGGTATGCATATCACGATGGCTTACCTGGCAAGCATCGGAAAGCTGTATGGCGATGGTGGACTCTTTGACATACTTACTGAGTCAGATGTGTATGCAGAGGGAACAGCTCGACAGATGCTTCAAGGGAAACAGCTGGCAAGAGGAGTAAGGAGCATAAAGCTAGCCTCTGAGGCTCTGTTCAGGCTCTTCTGGAAAGCTATGCAATCATGGCTTGAAAAACAAGGCCAATGTGCAATGACTGAAGAACAAGAGCAACTCCTACGAGATGTACAGCATGCATTTCATGGTAATGACAAGGCCACTGCTCAACAGTTCATCGGTGAGGTGGAGACTGAACTCCATGAGATTCAGAAGAAAATCCAGAAGTTCACAAATGAGGGAGTTAAGCAATCAGCAACATTTGGATACTGGATAATGTTCCTAAATGGTGCTGATCTGTTGCTACGGATCCTTCGCTCAGAACGCGAAGCTGACTTTCAACTTCACCTGAATTGCATGTGTGAAGTTATGCCTTGGTTCAGAGCTGCTGGAAGGACCAATTATTCCAAGTACATGCCTGTCTATGTTGCAGAAATGAAAGCTCTTGAACATGAACAACCAGAAGCATACACATTCATGCAGCAAGGTGGGTTTGTTGTTCGCCGGTCTGAGCATCGAAGCTTCAACTGTGTGGCATCTGATCAGGCACTGGAGCAAACCATTAATCGTGAAGGCAAGAGTCAGGGTGGAGTTGTTGGTTTTACATTGCGAAAGGGAGCTCTCACAAGATGGCTGATGACAAGACATGTGACCACAGCATATGTGGATGCCATGAAAGAGCTTTGTGACACTGATGCAAAGGGCCAAAAAGTACACCAGGAGCATGGAGCATCCAGAACGGAAAGAGACGAGAGAGACATACAGAAGATAATGGAAGCTGTGGAGCAGAGACAGAATCCTTTTGATCTTGAAAGCATTCCTGAGGAATTGATCAATATTGCAAGTGGTCAGGTTGCATCTGAGAAGGTTGCAAAAGGGCTCTCAAGCTTCCTCCAAGATGGTGCAAAGCAGAATGCCGTCTTTATTGAAGAACGTCTGGCAAAATCAAAAAGAACAAAGAGCTTCTGGGAGCCTGAGAAAAGAAACCAGTGTGCAACCTTCAAGGATATGAAAACATCAGTTGGAGTCCAGTCTAGACAGGTTCACATGGACTCAGATGTGCTCTTTCGAAGGTTACTGGCTGTTTCCAAGCAGCGAGAGGTGTCCATGGAAACTGTGATGTCTCATGAACTCGCAGCTGTCCCGCCCTCTTTGTTTTATGATGATGGAAGCATGAGGAAGACAACTAAAGCTGACCTTGCCAAGAAACTGGAGGCTGTTGTTGAAGAGTCACAGCAGCTGCCAAATGTTGACGTACCATCAGCATACATCATCGATGGCATGGCTCTTATACAGACTCTCCATGATTCAGCCTTTCAAACATTCAACGACCTGGCCGAGTGTGTCTGGAAAAAGATCACAATGTTAATGGGAAAGGAAGGCATCAGCTGTGTTGTTGTAGTGTTTGACAGATATGACCATCAACACTCAGTCAAAGATCTAGAGAGGCAAAGAAGAGGCACCATTCAAACCACACGAACACATATCATCACAGGACAAGCAAGTGTTCCAAACTATAGGAAATACCTTAAGATAAGTGGAAACAAGGCTGCTCTATGTAGCTTTGTGAGTAACTACATCACAAGTACTGGACCGATGAGACTCTCTTCAGAGAACACAGTTATCTTGGCTGGTGGATTTGATAATGGTGAGGAAGTAAAGAGGGTTAGGAAGTCAGGCATCGACAATTTGACAGAGCTTTACAGTGACCAGGAGGAGGCAGATACGAGACTGGTGTTACATGTAATACACCTTGCAAGGTCACATTCTCGTCTAATAGTCAAATGTGATGACACAGATGTGCTGGTTTTGCTGATCTACTATACAAGCAAAGGAATGTTTGGATCCTCTGCAGTTTTCATGCACTCTGGACATGGCCTGAAGGAAAGATTCATCCCAGTCTGTTCAATCACTCAGAAGCTTGGACCGGTTCTTTGTGATTGTTTGCCGGCATGCCATGCCCTCACAGGTTGCGATACAACAAGCAGCTTATACAGAATTGGGAAGACCACTGCCTTCACAAGACTGAAGTCCCATCTGAGTGAGCTGAAGGAAATGACTAAGTTTGGACTTTCTGGAAGCCTGCAAGAAGCTTTGCCTGTGGCAAGAAAATATGCCCTGCTCCTGTATGGCCAAAAGAAAAGGGTGGATGGACATCTTTGCACCAATCTGGATGAGCTGAGGTACACACTTGCATCTACCACAGATGCATCTGCAGCAAATCTACCTCCAACAGAAGATGCCTTCCAGCAACATGTGTTGAGAGCCTTGTATCGAACAGCAGTGTGGCGTCACAGCCACTTGGCCAGGCCTCATCTCTGGAACCCAGTTGGTAGAGGATGGAAGCTCAGAGAAGATGGGTCCATTGAACCTGTGATGTTCCAGAAGGAACCAGCACCTAAAGAAGTCAGAGACATCACCCATATGTACTGTAAAGATGGAAAATGCAATGATACCACCAAATGCCAGTGTCTTGCAGTGGGATTGACTTGCACTGAGTTTTGCTCTTGCTCTTTTCCAGACTGTCCAAATGTGACTCATTTTGTCACTGATGATGATGTGGATGAGTGACAATGAAATGTTATAGTTTAAGTAATAGTTTTATTAAAAGGCTCATCAATGCCAAACTGCAATCCTGACTCCTGGTCTCCTGTGTGTGCTATTGCCAGGCCTTAAGCCATAACTAGACTCGCCTCAGATAGGACACTACAGCACATTGCAATGCAATGAGTTCTTTCATTTGGGACAGCTAAAACATCTAATTATGAATGGTTGCATGGTTTATTTTATATTATATATATAATATATTCATATTATATTTTTATATTTGGTTGGCTGGATTTAGCGCAATGACATCCTTCCAACAAGCCATTTTATGAGTTTCGAGGACAGTACAAGTAGTCACTGTAAACGTGTCATCTTTCAATTTCAGTCTTTGTTTCCATATGAACTGTATAGATATATACAGTATATATACAATGTGCTATATTATTTGTGTCATTATTAAATGTGTAGTATAGAGCAGCACTAACCTCTTACTTAATTTGCAATTTGCAGCTTTGGACTTTTATATCAGTTTCATTTTCTTTCATTTTGGACACCTCATACATTGAGTGACATACCATCTTTATTGTTCATACCATATATACATATTTGGTATTGCTGGATTCAGCACAATCCCACCTTTCCAACAAGCCATCTTATGTGTTCCTATGATAATGCCTGGCAAAGCAACTACAAAGTAAATGATAACATTCTGCATAGAAATCATTTTTTTCACTGTCCGCTTATTTTAGGTATGTGTTTATAGGTCTCCATCTACTTCATACATCAAGATATTCACATCCAGCTTTTTCCAGTAGGTGCATTGACTCCCTGGCTACAAACTTGCCAAGTCTCAAAGCTCTCAGAGCTTGTGTTATCATTCTGCATTAGTTTATATGTCTTAACTCCCATACGGACAGGCTATATTTGAGGCCTTTTTTTGTTTGGAGGTATATAACAATATCTGTCAATTTCACAATCTTAGCAGTAAAAATATTTTAGCCAAGAATCACTTTCATGTATGGGAGACCTTAGAGATGAGGAAAAACATTGTTGGGTTTAGTTCTACCTCCGGTAGGGGTATCTCAGAATTTGGGGGGCATTGTCACTAGCCTACTTGGCTCGCTGGGACTTTGTCAGAGGGCTTGTGTGAAAATCACGAACGCAAATGAATTAAACGTTGTTATAAATCAACACGAATAATGTGACAGATGATACCCACCTACTACACGGCAACTCTATAGCTACCTTTCTGTAAGTAAAAACTTTATCTCACTCGTCTAAAAGCCCCTTTGAAACTGTTATGTGTCACAGGGGCTACTGTAGTCAGTGTTGTGCCTGAACGCATTCATTGAACGATAGTTCATGAACTCGTTCATATTTTGGGCGAACGTGAACTGAACGTACTGTATCTCTGCCTGATGAACGTTTCTGTGAACTAGTTCATTCTGGTGTCTGTGAACGACAAGCTCACTCGGTTTAACTTCGTTCGATTCTTTGTTTATCTACACGGCGGATGCGGGGGATTCTTTGTTTATCTACATGGCAGATGCGCGCGCAGAATTAAAATGTTTGACTGGTTGCCATGGCAATGGTTATCTCCGTGTGATTAATTTGCAGTTGCGATGTTGTCAGCCTACTATTACATTAAACTGTAATCAGAAAATGCGGTTATATGCTATAGAGCCTATAGTATCTGTGGTATAAAGGCTGGGACGAATTTCAAATAATAAATAAGTACACTTTATGTTGAAAATATAGACCGTCAAGATTCCCATTGAAACGAATGGAGCGGTGATTATTCTTCATACCGAGAGCTGGTAAATTGTGAAAAATGAATTAAACTGTAATCAGACAACGCGGTTATACGCTATAGACCCTAGAGTATCTGTTTTATAAAGGCTGGGACAAATTTCGAATTATAAATATAATTCGAAATTCACCCCAGGAAAAACACCCTATCTGCCTGGCAACACAGCCACCAGTGTCGCACGAAGCGCATGCGTCTTCAAAACAAAAACAGCATGGCTACGACATCAGCATGTAGGCGATTAGACTCGTATAATAATTTAAAAGAGTTGTATGACAAGGTCGGTGAGGATGGGAAAAATCTTACATTTCTGTGCAAACTTTGCCCGCCGGCTTTAAAAAAGAAAATCCGCACTTCAGTCACATCCACAGCAAACCTGAAACGGCATATTGAACTGAAGCACCCGGCTAGCCTTTCAAGGTATGTGCAAGCAAATAAAAAATCCAAAGACGGTCAAGACAGATCCTCGACCTCGACCCAAATCCCATTAACCGCGTACAGCGGCTCCTTTTTCATCTCCCAGCCGCAGCTGGACCACCTGGTGGTGAAGTATATTATCGGAGACCTGCAGCCTTTGAGTAAAGTGGAAAGCCCAGCTTTCATAAACTTAATTAAGGGGTTGCAGCCATCCAAAACGGTGCCATCGAGAAAGAAACTACAGACACTGTTAAACAAGAAATTTAAAGAAAACATATCTGAACTTAAGACTGAACTGTCTGAGACCGATGCTGTGTGCACAACAGCAGATTGCTGGTCAGCTGTGAACAAGGCATTTATGGGAATCACTGTCCACTGGCTAAACAAAACAGATGTTTCTAAGAGATACTCTGCAGTACTGGCATGCCGGCGGATTAAAGGAGCACATACACATGATGTGTTGGCAAAATTATTGTCAGAAGTACACAAAGAATTCAAAATCCAGAACAAGGTTGTGTGTACAGTAACAGACAATGCTGCAAATTTTGTCAAGGCATTCAACTGTTTTGGGATGGATATTGATACTGAAGTGCCAGAAACAATGGTCCACTTTGATGAAACTGAAAGCGAAGATGACGATGAAGTGCCAGCCTCTGCTGCCGCCAGTGAGGACTCAGATGAAAATGACCAGATGGAGCCTGAGCCTCTCTCAGGTCTGGATCATCCCTCTCTCCCCCCTCACAGAAGGTGCATGGCTCACACCTTGAATCTAGTGGCCAAAGATACGGAAAAGGTTACTGAAAAACGCTACAAAACAATGTCAAGGGCTGTTTTTGCAAAAGCATCTGCTCTGTGGAACCTGGTTAAGCGAAGTACAAAGGCTTCTGATGCTGTGGAGGAAAAGCTTGGGATTGGTTTTGTTGTGACAAATGACACAAGATGGAACTCAGTTTTTCTCGCGATGGAGCGACTGTCTCGCATAGCAACACTAACTACCAAGGCAGAAATTAACGTGGCTGAGGTCACCCCTGAAAATGATGCCACTCCCCTACATGACGAGCTGCTTTTGCACACTGTGAGTGATGAGTTTGGCTTTCGCAGATTTACTCCACAGGAAGTTGAATTCATACACAAGTTTGTGGATGTGATGAGGCCTTTAGCACTTGCACTAAACATCCTCCAAGCAGAGAAGAACATCTTTCTTGGCTACCTGGCTCCAACAATTGTGCAGCTGCAATGTCATATGAATGACCTGTTGGATGAGAGCATAAAGCCCACTGCAGCAGAGGGTCTCATTACATGCAGACCCCTCATAAAGAGTATCTTGGAATCCCTGAGCAAAAGGCTGGCAGGTCTTCTGGAGAAGAGGGACCACATACTCTCCGCTATGCTGGTGCCAAGATTCAAGCTCGACTGGGTCCAAGATGAGGAGAAACAATTGCAGTACAGATTGATGCTGAAAAGAGAATTTCAAACCCTCAACTCTGGTGATGACTCAGGTCCAGCACAGTCCAGTGGTAAACCCGTCAAGAAAGATCCTGCAGCGTCATTCTTCAGATTTAATCAAAAAACGGAGGTTAATCCAAAAACTGAAGTGGACACCTATTTGGACGCCCCAACCACAGATGGGTTTGATGAATACCTGCAGTTTTCAAAGCTCAGAAGGCTGTTCATTAAACACAACACTGCCCTGCCCTCAAGCGCTCCAGTAGAGAGGCTCTTCAGCATCGGTGGTCTAATATTCAGGTAGGAATAAACTGATTATATTACATAATTATTATTCTTTGGTAATAAGTACAGTAAATACCCAGCCTCAAATTATAGTTCTTGGTGACATCATTCTAGTTCTGGTTTTCAAAATAAAAAAATATTTCAGTGATTGCCTCTTTTTTTGCCATAATAATCATGATGTTAAAATCTCATTCAGACCCAGGAGAAACCGGCTGGGAGATGCCAACTTTGAGAAGCAGCTCATCCTGAATGCCAACAAAAAGTTTTGACGGTATGTTAAAAATTGTGTTTACAGGGCCGCTGCTAAGCTTTTGGGTGCCCTAAGCTCAACTGGTCAGGGAGGCCAGTTGAGCTTTTCAGCACCAGATTCTTGTTGTCTCTTACTTGCCATTATGGAGAATCGCCATTCAAAAACAGCTTGATAAAACCGGCAAAAGCATGCTCTGTCTCCGATGCGAAAAGACGAGAGCTTCGAAGGCTGTACCGTTAGGGTCAGGGGGCTCCTTTTATATATTAGGTAAAAACATCTAATTTTCCGAAATGTATTGATTGGTTATACAATTAAGAAAAAACAACGGTCTCTTAATAACTCATTTATATATCTTTGTAATTCAATTTATTTATTTATTTTTGTAACCTTACTTTTTGGTGCCCTACTCTGCGTATAGGGAGCGGCGGGCCTGGCCGCATAAAAATAACAGCATACCTGTATCTTGTTTTTACAGGAAGCTAAAAAACAGCAGATCCACCAGGGAGAGAACACTGTGATCAATGACAGAGGATCTTCATTCAGATAAGGGATTGGCCCTGCACACTGACTTTTTTTCATTCATTATTATACTTTGGTTATTTCTGTAACCAGTGATATTCATTCAGTTCCACTCACTGGACAGAAAGTAGGAGCACTGTCCATGGCCTTGGACTGACTCTTTTTAAGTTATTGTTTTGTTTTACGTATTCATTTGGTAAAAAAAATTAACTTAATAATGTTTAAATGTTTTGCACTTTGAATATTGGACTTTCAAGTTCAACCTTGATTTCCTACCTCAGTTTGTGTTATTGGAATGGTTACTTTACTGTTCATGTAATGTAACTTGTTTGTTGAACCTGCCTGGTATATTTTTCCAGGATTCCAGTATTATTAAAAAATAACATTCAAGCAGCAAGTTTTTCCTCATGTTTTTGAGAATATACTGTAGGGTGAAAGCTGCAGCTGCTACTAGTGTGGACTGAATGGACAGCAACAAAGCGTTAAAGCAACAATGGGGAAAGGCTGTCCCCTCAATGCTAATGTATACCCTGGTTGGATAAGGATTGGATCAGGATAATTGGATATGAAGAGGAAATCTGATACATAGTTTCAGTGATAAAACTGATAAAATAATTGCTGTCTGTGGTTCTATATGGGCTGTGGCAAAAATTTTGAAAAATAATAGCACACAGCAACATATTGAAAAAAAGAACTATGAACTAGTTCATATTTGGAACTTGAATTATGAACTTTGAACTGAACTAGTTCATTTTAAAATTTGTGAACTGAACTTTGAACTAGTTCACGTAGAAAGTGAACTTTCCCAACACTGACTGTAGTAAATCCTTTTTGTATTTATTATATTTTTAAACGTTATGTATAGAGCATCGGCAAATGGATTCAACGTTGTTATAAATCAACACGAATAATTTTAGCAATAATGTGACACATGATACCCACCTACTACACGGCAACTCTATAGCTACCTTTCTGTAAGTACAAACGTTAGCTCACTCGTCTAAAAGCCCCTGTGGAACTGTTATGTGTCACAGCCTGGGCTACTGTAGTAAATCCTTTTTGTATTTATTATATTTTATAACGTTATGTATAGCGCATCGCAGTGCTTTCGGCAGCTGGTGATTGTTTCCAAGTTTTTTTTTTCTAATTGTTTGTCCATGTCTTGATATTTCCATTAAGATTCCATTCTGTTCTGTTTTTTGAAGTGGTGAGCATAATGGCAGGATTTATTAAAGCTTGCAACATTTGCTAGACCCATGTCAACTTTGAGGAGATGGAGCTGCTGGAGGTTAGGTGTAGATGGATAAGAATAAACCGTATGATTTCTGATATTTGTTCATAGTGGTTCTGCCACAACCCACAACCAATTACATTATAGAAAGAAGGGCCATAAAATCTGTAGGCCTATCCATAGAATATTTTCGCGTAGGGCTACATGAATTTTAATATTGATTTTCACCTATCAATCCACCTACTACACGGCAACTCTATAGCTACCTTCTGTAAGTGCCAAAACAAACGTTAGCTCGTAATGCTAACTCGTCTAAAAACAACTACTGTATAACATGTGTCACACTATTGATACAATGATTTGTGTTGATTTATAACGTTTCATTTATTTGCGTTCGTGATTTTCACAAGCCCTTTGTTTTCACAAGCCCTCTGACAAAGTCCAAGCGAGCCAAGTCCCAGCCAATGAGGGACGAGTTCCCTCATGAATATTCATGAGCTTCCCGCTACCACCATGCAAAAAATGTACTCGCGACCAGCCCTCCCGCCGACCGGCCATCTTTTTTTTTAAAATATATTTATAAATATATTTTTTAATAATCTTTCTCATTTTGAGAATTAATCTATTTTAATTGCATTCGAATAATGCATTTACTTCTTTAGAATCCCCCATAATTAAATCTTCATTCACTTACATGTTCAACGTTAATTTTGGTGAAGTAGATGTCTTCCGTGGGGCGCAGTTCACTCAGCCCCACATGCCTGAATTATTAGCCAATGGTTCCCCCGTTGCTAGGCAGAAAAGTACATCATTTCGCCTGTGGGCGCTCAAAATATAGCCCCAAGCGCAGTGCACCGTCCACTGCGCGTAACCGCGCATTTGCCATTACCTCAGAGATCAGCAAGATGGCGACTTTGAGTATTGCTTGCACTGTTTCCCTGTGAGTTCAGCTAGCCCCAAATTCAGTTAAGTCTTTGCTTATGAATCCCTTCGAAAGAAGAACATTTGCAGAAAAATTGCAAGTAAAGGAATAAGCAGAAAAGCCAGAAGTGAACATAACCCAACAAGCAAGAGAAAAGGATAGAGCCTACAAGATAAGTTTTTCCAGAGTTTGGTTCAGGCTTGGCTAACTAGCTGTGGGTATGCCAATGCAATTTTTTGCTTTCCTTGTATACTTTTTAAAGCAAGTGCGTGTGATAGTTTGTGGACACAGACTGGGTTGACAGACCTGAAACATCTGTCAGAACAGATAAAAAAAAACACGACCGAGCAAGAGTGCATATGAACAACTGTGTGAAGCTAGCCATGCTAGAGGTAAGCAACTTATATTTATTCCACTAGCCTATATGTATTTCCCTTGAGGTGGACACTGGTTGCAGACCCTCACACCCTCCCACCCCTTTCAAGTGTACTGTATATAGTTCTCTGCAAAGTGCAAACCTATGGTGGGACCAGGCCTTCAGTGTGCATATTGTATACAGTCCTTTGCAAACCTATTCAGTGTACATACTGTATATCAGGCATCTCCAAACGGCGGACCGTGGTCCGGGTCCGGAACAAGTGACGGTCCTATCCGGACCCATGACCAATTTAAAATAATAATAAAAAAAATTTACCCCGAAAACAGACATTTTAAAGATGAATGGACTGACCAATACTTGTTCATTGTTGTGTCTTTTATGTGTTGAAACCGTGGCGCTGATAAAAAGCGGGAATATTAAGCGGCATTACGAATCCTAACACAGATCCTTCGAGGAAAAGTATCGTCAGAAGTAAGAGCGTGGAAAATATCCGAGCTGAGAGCTCAGTATGAGAGGTCTACGCCTGTCTTCACACACTCATTTACAGGCCAGCAACGTACAAATGAATGCTCACTTAAGATTGCATGGATTTTGGGGCAACATAAAAAAACTTTCAGTGACACGACTGTTGTGAAGGAGTGCTTGAACGCCGCTGCCGAGACGTTACTTGAAGGTAAACAAAGGGATGAATTGTGTGAAAAAATAAAGCAAATCCCAATGTGAGCTGCAAAGAAAATCCGAAATGTTATCAGATGACGCACTGTCACAGCTTCATGCGGCTGTTCAGAGTGCCCCATCCTTAGCCATTGATGAGTCTTCAGATGAAACGGATAATGCCCAGCTTTTGGTTTATGTGCGATTGTTTCATCAAGACAAGAAAAGATCTGTGAGGACCTAGCAGGTCTTTAAATTGACAAAAAGGAAGTACAGAAATGCAACATGATCAATTTATATTCTTCTTGTGGACATGCTATAATCATGTAAACTTTGATTCTTTATGGAGAATGTTAGATGTACTAATGTCACTCACGTTGATTGAAATTGATTTAATTATAACACTGATGTCGATGTGATCGAGTTTAGTGCTTTTCTGGCGCCAAAGTGTAATTTGCATTGCGAGCAGAGGGTGGCAGTAGTGCACCCATAGGCTGGATTCAAATTGCGCTGAAGAAAAAAAGAGACCACGGAGTGCATTTGACCCAGAAAATTCTGGAAGCAATCACATTTCCTCCTTCAGCCACAACGGAGACCAGCCCATTTACTGATAAAGTAAGTTTGTGAATTTGGAAACATTTGCACTACACTGCTATGGTTCACTGTGTAACTATTAAAATATTTAGTCCACTCGTTTGTGTGCGTAGGCTATGTACGCGTATAGGCTATATTTAGTTTTTAGCGCGCTAATTAGCCTGGGTCCGCGTGTGTGAGAGCCTAACGGCTAAAGCCAGTGGTTAACTTAGGCTATATATTGGAGGTTTTGCATTTATCGTTACATGGGGGGACAGTCCCTCCAGAACGTGTATGTCAGTCCCTCCAGAAGAATGCAGCGTTTTTTTGTGGTTGTTGCGGCCAATAATCCTTGATTATGCGGCACGTTTTCTTAAAAAATGCGATGAGATATGCGGCATATTTATGCAATGAAACTGCAGGAACATAACGTTCCCATGAGAACAGGGGGAAATGGCTGCTCTTGTGTGAAGTAAACGCAACATTTTTCAACTTTCTGCTAAGATATGTGACTCTTTTGCAACGGAAATGCGGGAATTATGAAATCATGCATGCCCCGCATATTTTGTGCGGAATTAGGCAATTTAAGCAGTGAAAGTGCGGCACATTTGAAAAAATGTGACCCCCGCATGAATATGCAGACTTTGGCTGATTATGCATTGAATTATGCGATCGCATAATCGCGTTTTCCTGAAGGGACTGTGTATGTGTTTGAGCGCCATTCTTTTTCTCACTAGCTGTTATTGCCTGTCATGACCGTTCATGCAAAGTATGCTCCAACAAGCATTCTCCTGAATTGGTGACTCCACCTTTTAATATGTATTTCCTTCATTTGTGTTAGTCCTTGTATTTAAACACATTAATCAGGTAATTTGAAAGCGATAACAGATTTATGTGCTTTGAATTTTGGTATTGCAGCAGACCTTTTTGTTTCTGAATTGATGATTGGAGCTTTGATGAAGTTACTAATAATAATCTTGATGTATGCTACAGGGTTTGGTGGCGGTAATGTGGAGTTGTAAAAGCTGCAAAGAAACTGTATCAAGTAGGTCCGAGCTTTTGCATCACTACAAGTTGAAGCATCCACATTTTGGACGTAGTTCTCGCTTTCCATGTACATATCTGAACTGCCCATGCACATTTAAGACATGGAATGCCCTGAATTCAGTTTGAAACCTGAATCCTTTGAGCTTATTTTGTGCTTGCTACTATTTAGATCAACGCTGAGTTCAAGAGAATCACCACCATCCCACTTCAAGGCTGTTCCAAAGGAGAGGAGGACACCGAGGGCAAAATCTAAAAAAAAACGTTGCACAAATGGCAGATGTAAGTTATACGGGAGTCCAACTTTCATAAAAAAATAATTGACAGTTTTTGGAAGATATTATGATTTTCTTTTTTAGAATTGATGAGATGTTATACAACACTATAGAATGTTTTAGTTGCCACATAATTGATTGTCAAGGAGGGTACATGAATTGTACACAAAGCCTTTTGTATTTGCACACACTAAACCCAGGACTCCGGCGACCGCAGTACAAAGCTCCGACGTGAACTGCGGCCCCCGGTCCGAGGAAAGGTCTGACGGTGTGCCGAAACAGGCCACCCAAGCCATAACGAACGCCCGGGCCACCTCAGCTGCTGTAGTTGAGGACAGGGGAACCCAACCTTCTGGCCACCTGGTGGTCCTGTCCACCATGGTGAGGAGGTAGGTGTAACCACGGGAGGGTGAAAGCGGGCCCACCAGGTCCACATTCACATGGTCGAAACGCCTCTCCGGCACTTTGAAGAGTGCCAAGGGGGCTTTGGTATGACGAGTCACCTTCGCACGCTGGCACGCCACACAGACAGCGGCCCAGGCCCTGACGTCCTTCCGCAGGCCCGGCCAGACAAACTTGGCCCCCACCAGCTTGGCAGAGGCCTTCACCCCCGGGTGGGAAAGGCTGTGGATCGTGTTAAAGACCTTACGCCTCCAGCCAGCAGGCACCATGGGGCGCGGTTGGCCAGTGGAGACGTCGCAGAGGAGCGTATTGTTGGCCGTGCCAAATACCACATCCTCCATGAGGAGTGCCGTGGGGGCTGTCCTGTAGTCCTGTACCTCAGAGTCCGTAGCCTGATCCCCCGACATAGCTGCGTAGTCGAGGCCGCAGTGGACGGAACCAATAACCACCCGAGAGAGGCAGTCGGCGACAAAATTGTCTTTGCCGGCCACATGCTGAACGTCAGTGGTGTACTCCGAGATGGCGGAGAGCTGACGCTGCCGTCGACCAGACCATGGCTCCGAAGACTTGGCCAAGGCGAACGTCAGCTGCTTGTGGTCAACAAAAGCCGTGAACCGACGGCCCTCCAACAGGAAGCGGAAATGACGGGTGGCGAGTAAAAGAGCCAGGAGCTCCCTGTCGAAAGCGCTGTATTTCCTCTCGTTGTCGCGGAGCTTCCTGCTGAAAAAGGCCAGCGGCTGCCCACCCACTGACCACCCACTGCTCACACACAGCCCCCACGGCGTAATCAGAGGCGTCCGTAGTAAGAGCAGGGGCGGTCGGAGATGGGTGCGCCAGCAGAGCAGCGTTGGCCAACGCGGTTTTGGCAGCATTGAAGGCAGCCGTCATCTCTGTGGGCCAATCCAACGCGTCTGCAGGCTTCCTGCCCCGCAAGGCGTTGTACAAGGGTCGAATGAGCTGGGCTGCATGGGGGAGGAAACGGTTGTAGAAGTTCACCATGCCCAGGAACTCCTGCAGGGACTTCACAGTGCGCGGGCGTGGGAAACTGGCGATGGCGTCCACCTTGGCCGGGAGGGGAACCGCCCCCTGCGGGGTGACGTGGTGATCGAGGAAGGTGATGGATGACCGGCCAAACTCGCACTTGGCCGGGTTGACAATGAGACCATGCTCACTGAGTCGACCGAACAGCTGCCGTAGATGCGTCAGGTGGTCTTCCGCGGACGCACTGGCAACGAGGATGTCTTCCAGGTAGACGAACAGGAACGGCATGTCCCGCAGCACAGAATCCATGAGGCGCTGGAAAGTCTGTGCTGCACCCTTGAGGCCGAAAGGCATCCTCAGGAATTCAAAAAGTCAAAAGGGTGTGATGACCGCCGTCACCGGGGACTTCCTGCGGTCGGACAGGCACCTGATGGTAACCGCATACCAGGTCCACCTTTGAAAAGATGGTGGCGCCGGCCAGGTGGGCGGAGAAGTCCTGAATGTGCGGTACCGGGTACCAGTCGGGGGTGGTGGCGTTATTCAAGCGACGGAAATCACCACAGGGACGCCAACCGCCATCAGCCTTGGTCACCATGTGCAGGGGGGAGGCCCACGGACTGTTGGAACGGCGTACGATGCCGAGACGCTCCATGGTGGCGAACTCCTCCCTGGCGATCGCAAGAGTCTTGGCAGAGTCGAGGCGGCGGGCCCGTGCATAGACTGGGGGGCCCCCCCCCAAAACGGCAAGGCTGGCGACACTGCTTGGCCTTGGCCCCAAACCTGGCGTGGTAGTAACAACACCCGTCGTCACGCTGTCGGCGGGCGGTCACAGTGGCTGCGGTGTCCGGGTCGTACCCCGGGGGCGGAAGCGGGGCCGACGTGTGCTGGGGGGGCAGCAGCGCATGGACAAACTGAACCGATGTCCACATTAAAATCAAGTAAATTCAATTAATTATTTTTTTCAGTGCACTTGAGACGGGGCCTGCCCGTAATTCCGACAACACATTGATCCGACGTCTCAATGGTCTAAAAAATGTCCCATTAGATCGACATGCCATTATGCCGACGGTTCAATGTTCCGAAAACAGAACCCATTGGTCCGAAGGTCCGTTTGTCCGACTTTTCAAAAAGGAGGCGCACGGTTCAATATGCCGAATAGGCCTACATATAAAGAGTTTTATACCTCGCTCACGCTTTCGCTCTCTCTCGCTCTCTCTCGCTCTCTCTCGCTCTCTCTCACTCTCTCTCCAAAATACAACATAGGCCTACATATCACGTTCACGATGAATATTGGAGAGCAAAGTGAGAACGCTTCACTTCATTTCGACAAGGTGTTTCAACCCCATGGACAGAGAGCGTAGGTCTAATTCTCAACACGGGCACGAACACACACACACACACACACACACACACACACACACACACACACACTTGACTTAGTACACGGTATGAAGTATAAGTTTGACTAAATCAATGCCAGCGAAATTATTTAGGCTAAAAGCCCACTGTAAACACAGTAAACAACACATATAGGCCCACACACAGCTACTAAAGAGACAAATTGTATTTGTTTTTCACTCACCGTTTGACTTCTTTACGGGAAAGGTATTAGTCCTTGTATAACGTGCGCTTCATAAATTCCCCTCTTGTTACCGTTCAAGCCCACAGCAACAGTCTGGCTTTGTGAAGTGCACTGCTGGAACTTAGCCTACATCGTCTTTTATTTTTGGTTTCATAATCACACATGTGGAATTACGCCTTGGCCTATTCGGCATATTGAACCGTCGGCCTAATGCGCCTCCTTTTTGAAAAGTCGGACAAACGGACCTTCGGAACAATGGGTTCCGTTTTCGGAACATTGAACCGTCGGCATAGTGGCATGTCGATCTAATGGGAAATATTTCGGACCATTGAGACGTTTGAACAATGAGGCGTCGGAAGTACGGCATGGCACCCTTGAGACACTGTTTTGCTTACTTGAAGCGAAGGCCTAATGCTCTTTTTGTTTTTATTTTAAATGTAGGTCTGGTGTATAGAACTGGGACGACTAGTCGACTTCAAAAATTCGTCGACATGAATAATTTGTGTCGACGCGTCGCCTCCCCCCCACACTCTCGCTCCAGTCGTGGCGGTAAATATGCACCAGAACACTAGTCGCCAATCGTTTAAAATTCATAACAATGGCGGCGGCAAGCAGTAGCGGGAGCACAGAGGCTGGTGACATAAAACTCGGCCAAAAGCCGAGCTCCGAGGGTTTGTTTACCAGCGTTGCTATGGTGACTGGTCTTGCGTGTTCCAACGGTTTATTAGGTATCTAATAAGCTGTCTAATCACTTCATTCACTGCCTCTTCCGTGGTCATTACAATATTATGAATAGACTTTGTCGGGTTCGGATTTTATACTCTGGTGAAAAGAGAACTTTTATCATGTTATGTATTCCTAGTCTTGCTGTTGACTGTCGAAATTCCACGATCTAGCAACCAGTTCTCAGTAGTAAGAGAACTTTTGTTATGTTATGTAGTTCTAGTCTAGCTGTTGACTGTCGAAATTCCACGATCTATCAACAAGTTCTAAGTAGTAAACCCACACTACAAGTTGACAATTTAAATTACATAAATCCTTTTCGAAGTTGTGTCTCTGAGGTGGCAGTGCATTCTTTTTCAGTTTGCACAATGAGAGAGGGAGGAAGGAGTAGAACAGTATTTTTATTTTTGGTATATTCCTCCTGATTGACTTATTTTGTTCATTTGTTAGATACTACATATGGCATCAGAATGCACTATTTTGCAGTTTGCACAATTTAAGTGCCGTGTTTGCACAATGTTATTGCACAAAAAAGCGGCATGTTAAAGAAATGTTTAATAAATGTTGATATTTTAACAACAAATGTTTTGATATCCATATTGTGTGAAAAGTTACATTGATGAAGTAATGTGAAATAATCAGTAACTGAAAAAATAATCGTTAGATTAATCGTAAAATTAGTCGTTAGATTAGTCGACTAATCGAAAAAATAATCGCTAGATTAATCGTTTGAAAAATAATCGTTTGGGACAGCTCTACTGGTGTACCTGTTTTGCTTACTTGAAATGTAGGCCTAATGCACTTTGTGTTTATTTGAAGTGTAGGCCTAGTGTTCCTGTTCTGCTTACTTCACATGTAGGCCTTATGCACTTTTTATGTTCGTTTGAATTGCAGGCCTAATGTACCTGTTTTGTTTAATTGAAATGTTAATATGCGTTACTTTGTCTTAAATTATAAGGTAATATGCCGTGTTGATTGTATTTGACAAAAGAAGGCAATTAGGACGTGGTAGGTTCGGACCTTTCTTAGAAGGAATTTTTAGTAACTGGACCTTGTTCAATTTTAATCGAAGACCCCTGCTATATATAGTCCTCTGCAAACCTATGTTGGCATCAGGCCTTCAGTATGCATATTGTTCTGTATGTAGTCCTCTGCAAACCTATGTTGTTATCATGCCTTAAGTGTGTCTTCAACAACCACACACAAAAGTTTGCACATTTACATGAATTTTGTGGAATTCATATTTCATTGTATTTGTCTAAATGCATACTAATGCAGACTGCAGATATATTTATGAGTGACGTTTACCAACACAATGGCTTGGCCGTAACACACTTACCCATTATCTCTATCTCTATATCTCACTCACACAGAGAGAGAGAGAGAGAATGTTACCTTGTGTGTAATTCACAGTTATTGATGATGTATCTGCACTCTTAATGTTGCTGATTTCTACAAGGCAAATAAATTAACTTAAAAGCTTAGTTCCCTGGCCCCATTCGTCTTTGTAAGTAAATGTTCTTTTTTTGCCTTTACTATTTTGTCAGAATGCACCAGAAAGCTTTGTTTGTTTGTGAAAATCACAAAAAAATCTTGTTGGGGAGGATGCCCCAGCCCCCCTACAGGGGTTTGTAATGCAAACGTTCAGCCCCCCCTCAAATAAATTCCACCAGCCGCCACTACAAAGTGTAGCAAAGCTCCACCTAGCCGCCTGGCATGCATACCCAATAGATTTCCACACACTTTTGTGTCACCGTATGCACGCAGATTTCCTCCCGAAAATGCTCGTCTAAACGCGGAATAAAAAGTGAAGGTGCGACGCCACTTTTGCTTCTTCTGTTCAGACCGTCATCATGTAAACGTAGCCTGAGACAGCCAGATGTTTCTCCATCTCACATGTATCGACTGTGGATTAAGGCACGTTTACATCAGTACTTTGGTTTGTATGTTTCCATCACGTAGCATTACATTAAACTGTTACCTACATAGTTGGACAGCATACACTAATAGAATCCCTATGATTCTCTTGAATCTATTTGTGCTTGTGACCCATGCTGCAGGGACTGTGTGTGTGTGTGTGTTTGTGTGTGTGTGTGTGTGTGTGTGTGCGTGTGCGTGTGTGCGTGCGTGTGTGTACTTGAGCCTGTCACATCAAGTTGTTATTCTAGTGTGTGAACTAAGAAGTTTTTCTCTTTTTTCCTGCCTGCATCACTGTCTACAGTCCTTAACAATTCAAGGAAAATACCTTCAAGCCAAGCTACCCGAAGCTATGCTGTCAACAAGCATTTACCTTACAGGTCAGGTGTGTGTTAGGTGTGTGTGTATGTGTTTGAATGTTCTTATGTCAGGTGTGTGGCTGTGCAGGTCTGCACTGCTGTGTGATTAATGGCTTCAGGGAGAATGAGCAGGCAGGGCAAGCTCCTGTTACTCTGAGCTGTACTGCTTTGTACCGGACATGGCCAAAGGGTGGGCTCGCTCACCCTTGACAATTCTCTCAGCCGTGTATCAACAGGGAAGGGCATTCAAACAGGGGTTATGCAGTTGGTGCTGACACTGGTGTATTCAAATAGCCGTGCCCGCGAGACGGCGGAGCAACATAACAACATAAAACCTCTCCAGGAATTGTGGACGTCTGATTCTCAGAAGAGCAGCCCTTTGACTATTAAATATAGATTCAGAGGAGGGGTTTGGTTTTCTAAATGATTCAATCTGTTCTCAAGATGTTGGTCTCTTTGGAGACCTTGGGAGTCAAGGTTCCGTCTCCAGTGAAACCAGCCCTTAATTAGTATGCAAGTATTAAAATTTGTGTGTGTGTGCGCTTGTGTGGGTTTTAATAATCATCCATAATGAGATGTGCTGAGGGAAAAGTAATCCTGGATTAAAGGCTTAAAATGCTTGTGTCGTCATAACAACATCCTGATGGGGACTGTGCCCAGCGTCGCTAGAGGTTGTCAACGCCTCAGATAACTGAAGGCTGCTCGCTGTGAATTCTTGCCATTCATCTTGATTGTGTGCATATGTGTGTATATCAAAGACTTAATTAGGGAATTTCCAGGTTCCGCCTCTGAAGGGATTAGAAGGGAAATTATCTCAATCTGGTCAATTAAAGATGAACCCCGTTAAATAGGAACAGGAGGGAAATGAGGACTCAAAGGGGCCTTCTACTGACACTTCAGAGGCAGTGGTACACACGCACACTGGCACACCGAGTATTATTTTTGTATTGACCTTGAGTGCATCCTCGGGCACAGACTTTCAAGGCCTGACGCTATGTCATGAGTAGCATTGTGTCAGGGTTGTTTTTTTGGACAGCCTTTCAACCAGCTAGATTTAATTTGCCTCAACCCTGTGTCCACTTTGGAGAGAAGCCAAGTCCAAGTTCACACAGGAGATGGAAGGGCCCTAATAGAGGCAGCCTTCGTGTTCCTGCATCCGGCCATCTGAACTGCAAAACGTGGGTAGCTACTGAGGAACGAATGAGTCACGATTGATGAAAGACTGGGGCCCTAACTGGGGCCCTAAGTGACAGTTATTCAGTAACTACTGAGGAGTTACTCGTAAACAGACTTAAGGCGGCGACACACCTGGTGAGACTTGAGAGGTCGGTGACATGTGTCTCTTTGGTGTGTACGGTGAAATCGGCCACTTCTGCGTTCTTTTCAGCCGATTCAACATGTGTAATCGGCCATTAGAGTCGTTCAGTCTTTTACCATTCTGATTGGTGGAGGGTTAGCAGCTTGACTAGCGAATCGGTGAAGGCCGGAAGTCACTACTGACAGATGTCGATTAATGAGTACATTACCTTGACATTTGACCTATTCACATTAAATTATTCCCTGACCAAAAACTATGCGGCATGCTTCGAGATCTTTCTGAATAATCACAGTTAAAACCTCAGTAACTACTGAGGAGTTACTGGTAAACAGACTACGGAATAGTGTATTAATTAATCATTCTATGAATTACCATTGTGTTGTCCATGCCCTGAATGTGGCAAATCTGAAGATTGTAGGGCTGCAAAAACAACGCCCAATGCATCAGGCTAAGATTCAGACTCTGCATTGAGTGTAGAAAAGTTAAAGGATTGTGATCCGAAAACAACACCACCGGATGAACACCCCCACCAACATACACATTGAAATGCTGAAGTGACCATACCAGGGCCAGCGCTTCTTTTTCGATCGTGGAATAATTTAACTAGTGGAGATTAAACTTCTGGAAAAATAACAGACAGGACGGTCTATGTCCTGCTCATCCGTTTGTAATAGCACTGCACCTGCCCCAACCTGGCTGGCATCCACCTGGATCTTAAATGGATGGTCTAGCTGGGAGCGGCTAGGACAGGTGCAGTGCTGAGCAACAATCTAGCATTATCAAAAGCGCTTTTGAGCTCGTCAGTACAGATAAACTGAGATTATCCCTTCAACTAATTTTTCAGTGGGGCAACCACCGTAGAAAAGTTAGAACAAAAACTCTGGTAGTATCCAAACCTGCCAAAAAAACGCATCAACTCCTTTTTTGTTGAAGGAGGTGGGAAATTGTCGATAGCCATATCACTTTGGCCCGCACTGGCCTCACCTCTCCTTGCCCCACCACCTTTCCCAGTAGATGACCGTAGCCTGCACAAATTCACACTTTGCTAAATTCACTGTTAAGTTAGCCTCCCGAAGCCTCTCAAACAGCGCCGCCAATCTGGACAAATGTAAGGCCCAGGTATTACTGACTGTCACAACATCGTCCAGATAAACGGCACAACCCTCAAGCCCAGCTATTAAGTGATTCATAAGACGTTGGAAGGCCGCAGGCCACATTATGGCCACATTACGCAAACCAAAACTCATCACATTGTAAGAGTATAAGCCAGACGGAGTGACAAAGGCAGATACCTCCTATGTAGGGCTGCAACTAACGATTATTTTAATAATCGATTAATCTGTAGATAATTTTTTCGATGAATCGATGAATCAGATAAAAAAAAGAAACATTTTGAATTGCCGCATCTTTATTCAAAAACGGAACATTACTTCAAATTCACAGTGCATACTGAAGTGTAAAAACACCAGGTTATTGCTCCAACGTCCCGGAACTATTATCATTTGCGTCATCTTAAACACTTCCTGTTAAAGATGACGCAATATGACGATTTTTGCGTAGAAGTAAATAGGAAGGGTAACTGACTGTAGTGTACGTCCACACCAGAAGCAAATTGAGCGACCAAATCGCCGGAAGTCATTCACTTTCTATGGGCAAGAGCGACCAACGCTACCAGCGGCCAAAGTTGAGCGACCAGAGCGTCCAAAAAAAGTTGAAAACTTTTTAACTTTATGATAATTACTATGACGTGCTTCAGCGGCCAAACACTGACAGCCAATCGGAATGTAGACGCTCTCTTCGCTTGCGTGGATCCCGGGAAACACCGGCAGGCACTTTGGTCCCTACCTACCTTTATTCACTCACTGAACAAAATGTCGGCTGAAGTATTAATCGCGGCTGTCACTGGGCACCCGGTGTTGTACGTGTAACGGTGCGGCTGCCCGTTACCACAGGCAATGGACACAAACAGGACTGACACCGGGATTTACAAGTACCTTTTTATTAAACACACACAGAACATTCAAACACTTTCATGACGCCACCTGCAACACACAAAAAAACATACGTTATGAGGAAGCCGGTCATGGGACATGGCACAAACAAGGACAAGACGTAAAACACTTGCGTTATGGTTGCGCTGGCTTCCGGGTGCCGGGGGCTGCGGGAGGACCCGACGTGAAGTCCGGAAGAACATTTGTGCGGTGTGGGGGTGACGTCAGACGGGCGAGACCAAGTGTGTGGGAGGAGAGGGGTGTGTTGGGGTACTTGGGGAATATTTAAGGTGTCAGGGAAGTAGGGGGTAAGGATGGGGTTTAGACAAGTAGGTCTCTAGTAAGGTGTGTATCTAGGGGTGGGGATAGGTAAATCAGAAATGTGTAGGGGAGGGTTAATTGAATTAAGAGTGAGATGGGTCGGGCCAGGTAGGATATATTCAGGTCCAAATCATGTAGGTGGGGCAGAAGGGTCTGAGGTGAGTGGGTGACAACACCTGGCCCTTAGGCCAGCCAAGGGCTTAATTAGTGCCGAGGGGAAGACGGTTGTTTTTGGATTATTGAATGTTTAGATTAGTGAAAGTTTAGATTGTTGAAAGTTATTTTGAATTATTGATTTCGGTTTTTTGTTCATTCATTTTTGCCTCCTGATGGACCATTTTTGTACCTGAATAAATTCAGGCAAACGGCCTTGCTCACATCCCACCACTGCCTCCAATCCTTCCACCGCCGCAAGGCCAGCCTGGTAACAACGACCCAACCCTTTTTCAGTTCAGAGATCGAAACGCCAAGGCTCTGGCCTGGGCGGAGGTGTCACGAGTGGTTGGTTGGTCTAGTGAGTGAGTTAATGAAACGTTTGAGATTATTGTAAAATAGGCGCCATACATGCCTGCTAACCGAGATCCTAGCATACTAATCTTCCTTGCTCTGAATGGGACGATATCGTTTTCAAATATCGAAAATACATATGTTGTGCAAAGGAATAATACGTTGTGCAAAGGAATAATGCACGCATAATAATGCAAATGAATAATGCACGGAACAAACGTGTCACTTCAATGCGGTTTAATTGAGGATAGACAGCTGACAAATGACCATTTAGCTTTTATCCAAAGCAACTTACAATAAGTCATTTGACATAAGAAGTGAAACAATATATTGCTGTAAGTGACATATATAATGATAATGACAGCTGTGTTTTCTGTTTTGTGTTCAATAGTTAATGAGTGCATCAAGAAATGGAAGGGTCTCAGGGACACCTACAGGAAGAATAGGAAAAAGGAAAAGGAAAGGAGGAGGAGTGGTGCAGGGGCAGGTGGAGGGAAGCCATGGAAGTATGCCCGCATAATGGCCTTCATAGATCCATTCATGGAAGACCGCCATAGCCAGACCAACATGGCAGGGCCAGTGAGTGAGAGTGAGGAGGACACAGACCAGGTAGCACCAGGGAGAGCAACGGTCGAGGACCAGGAGGCACCGGTAGATAATCAGGCAGCACCAGGGAGAGCACCGGTCGAGGACCAGGAGGCACCAGGGAGAGCACAGGCCGCTGACCAGCTAGCACCACAGGCCGAGGAGCAGGCAGCAGGAAAGAGCAGGAGAAAGACAGGTCGAGGCAGAGACCAGACTTGTGATGCTCTTGATGCGGAGAGGCTCATCACAGCTATAGAGGCTGTTAGCAATCGAGTAGTGAGTCAGAGTCCTCCAGAGGACTCTGACTCACTATTCTTTCGAAGCCTCCAAGAGGATTTCAAAAAGCTGTCTCTTACGCCCCGTGCCCACTACCTCCGTCAGTTGACCGTTGCCCATTGACTTTGAATGGGGACGGACGCGCAATGCATTGTGGATCCGTCCGTTCAGTTGGAGCGTTCGCCACCGTCAGAAAGTTGAAAAATGTTCAACTTTTTCGGCAGCGACGGTTCCCTCATCCAATCAGATCGCGTATGCAAATTTAAGCACTGTGACGCGACTCGGGCTCTGACGATACTGGAAAGCGGGAAAGCGGGTCATCTTGCCTCGCAACAAGCAGGAAGAAGCGGGAAGAACCCGGCGAACCGATTTGATTGGCTGACGGATGCATCTGCAAAGACTACTCCCCCATCCGCCAGCCACGCCTTCCCACGTCCGTTGACTGACGGTGCAGTGGGCACGAGGCGTTAAGACTAGAGAGGGTCTAAAGTTCGAAATGTACAGGATGGTGTACGAGGCCAAGTGCCGTGAGGTTGACATGTGGGATGAGGGGAACGGGGTGCAGCTGACAACATTGTGAGGGGTGTAATAGTAAGCTTATTACCCTCGCAGTGCTGTCAGCTGCACCTTGTTCTTCTCCCTCACATGCCATTTATATATATACACACACACACACACACTTCAATTTTACAACTTTCTTTTGATGTTCTCTTTCACATGTACACAAGTACATGTAAATTGAATAAATATTTCCAAAAACAAGCTGTTGTGTTTATTATTTTAAAATCTACAATGTTACTGTAAAATATAGGCCTATGCTTTGAGGACATTAAATGACTGCAGTTTAAATGACATTAAATGACTGCAGTTTTTGAAATCGTCACATAAACCAACTAATCGACAAGACGAGGGATAAATGACAAGGGATATATCGCTTGTCTTTTATCCCTCTATTCCCCACTATTCACGGAGCCTGAGGTGAATAATTGTTAATTAAATAGTCTGAGATAGATAGATAGCCTAGTCAAGTCTTTATTAATACGACACAAATCGTCTGGAATCCATTTAGGTGGTTCGGCCCACACAGGACAGTAGCCTACAAGATCACACAGAACAAGTCTGACTGGACATACACACAATACATCACATTAAAACTAGACACGCGTTGATAGACAGATGGTTATATAGATAGTTATATATGTTCCATTATTTGCCTTGCGGAGCCAACCAGTCCTGTGCACGTATGCAAATTAGCCATGTGCGCCAATGTCTATTTCTTTTGAGTGCGACGAATGAGTGCAGATCATGATTTGCAGATGCAGATCAGTGAAACATATTTTAATTAGCCTACTACAGTACGCAGGGTTTTTTGTTCTCGGTTGTAATTAGCCTACATTTTAGTATTTAGAGTTTTTTTATATTGGGGGGAATCACTGTCCTACTTGTTGTCGAAGCACTTTATCCAACAAGCAAAACCGTCTCGGCAATATGGCCAAAGTGTATGGGAGTTCACTCTTTGATATGGCTGTCTGTACTAAAAGCCTACGGCTCCTTTAAATGCGTCTGCATAATTGAATTGTACGTCATGAGCGACTTGAGCGACCAAGGGACTCTCTAAATCGACGCCACTTTGACCTGGGCGGGACTTTACGTCCTACGTCACTCGCTATGGGTTTGCATGTGTGCGCGTAGCCGTTTGTCTCAGGGATCTGTGCACGAACTCCCTTGCACTATAGATTACGAGCGTCAGTGTCGTACGCGATGGAGGGTGGGTGACATTCCTACAGTCTGTGATGATAGGCTATATTTCTACAAATGACTTACTATTACTAGCGATTAACATGACGAAACAACACGAACTAAGCTAACATTAGACTATAGCCATACCAGATAACGCCATACCAGCTAACCCTTACTATTTCTATTAAACTCTGAACCATTTTGCAACAGGCAACTGTGTGTTGGTGCGTCTTATTGCTTCCCACGTCTGCGTCTGCATCCTTCCCACTCCTGGCTAATAGTTTCAGCTTTTGTACTGTATATCAGAAATGATCACCCTGTACCACACTGCTGACTTGTTGATGTTTTGTGAGCACTCAGGCATTTCTCTAGGTATCTTAAGTTTCCTACTGGAGTCATCAAAACTTTGGCCTTTTTTTTTATTGTAAGAAATATTGTGTTGCAATAACACTTGTGTCTTACCCTTAGCGTTACCCTAACCTTAACCCCAGTAACATTTCTTCATCGTAAACTACAGGTTACGCAAAATGGCATACAAACATCCAGTCCAATATGAAAGAAAAAAGCTAGCTTCATTAAGGAATCAAACCCCTTATCCCCGCGTTAATGAGTTGTTCTCTGACCACTAACCCATCAGGTCTTAGTACATGCGATTCAAAAGTTAACAACTTGACAATCTTTAAACTTCGGTTGCCTAGAAATTGTAAAGACAGTGATGTGTGTACATTGTGCGAGTATCCGTCACTCGCGATGTGTGTGCAGTCCAAAATGAAAGAAAAAACCTTGCATCACTAGGGAATCGAACCCCCAATCATCAGTTGGTCGTTGGTAACTGTAAACAAAGAGATCGCATTTTGTTTTACTGCTAACTAACAAACGGGTTTATGCGTTCACTGAACAAAGATTATGGAAATAAAAGACCACTTTTCCATCAGAAAAATCATCAGAACCGTTATTACCAACCCATAGACACTAAAGCCAAAACCTTTCTCACATGCACACCCATCGCGAGTGACGGCTATGGGCACACATGCACACCCATAGCGAGTGACGTAGGACGTAAAGTCCCGCCCAGGTCGAAGTGGCGTCGATTTAGAGAGTCCCGAGCGACCAAAGCGAACAGAAATATTCGCAGCGAAACTTTGTGAGCGTCGCTCCTGTTGTGGACGTACGGTTACTGTACGTCCACACAGGAAGCGAATTGAGCGACCAAATCGCCGGAAGTCATTCACTTTCTATGGGCAAGAGCGACCAAAGCGACCAAAGCGACCAACGCTACCAGCGGCCAAAGTTGAGCGACCAGAGCGCCAAAATAAAGTTGAAAACTTTTTAACTTTATGCAAATGACTATGACGCGCTTCAGCGGCCAAACACTGACAGCCAATCGGAATGTAGACGCTCTTCGCTTGCGTGGATCCCAGGGAACACCGGCAGGCACTTTGGTCCCTACCTACCTTTATTCACTCACTGAACAAAATGTCGGCTGAAGTATTAATCGCGGCTGTAACTGGGCACCCGGTGTTGTACGAACCAACCCTTTTTCAGTTCAGAGATCGAAACGCCATAGTGGTTTGGATACCAAGTGATGACAAGCGGGAGTATTTATACATCTAGAACGTTCGTATTTAAGCGGGAATAATTTTCATTTGCTCTCCATGCCACCAATCTAACCAACCAATCGCGTGTAGCATGCTTTAAACAAAACCAAAAAAGTTTTTGAAATCGTCACATAAACAAACTAATCGACAAGACGAGGGATAAATGACAAGGGATATATCGCTTGTCTTTTATCCCTCTATTCCCCACTATTCACGGAGCCTGAGGTGAATAATTGTTAATTAAATAGTCTGAGATAGATAGATAGCCTAGTCAAGTCTTTATTAATACGACACAAATCGTCTGGAATCCATATAGGTGGTTCGGCCCACACAGGACAGTAGCCTACAAGACCACACAGAACAAGTCTGACTGGACATACACACAATACATCACATTAAAACTAGACACGCGTTGATAGATAGATAGACAGATGGTTATATAGATAGTTATATATGTTCCATTATTTGCCTTGCGGAGCCAACCAGTCCTGCGCACGTATGCAAATTAGTGCGACGAATGAGTGCAGATCATGATTTGCAGATGCAGATCAGTGAAACATATTTTAACTAGACTACTACAGCACGCAGGGTTTTTTGTTCTCGGTTGTAATTAGCCTACATTTTAGGATTTTTTTTATATTGGGGGGAATCACTGTCCTACTTGATGTCGAAGCACTTCATCCAACAATCACAACCGTCTCGGCAATATGGCCAAGGTGTATGGGAGAGTTCACTCTTTGATATGGCTGTCTGTAGGGCCTACTAAAAGCATACGGCTCCTTTAAATGGGTCTGCATCATTGAATTGTACGTCATGAGCGACTTGAGCGACCAAAGCGAACAGAAAAAATCGCAGCGAAACTTTGTGATGGTGTGGACGTACGAGAATCCTACCCTACAAGCACTAGTCCCACCCCTCTATAGGGGGTGGGACCCACTGACGCTACAGACCTATTAGAGCAGTGCCAGTTTGTGGGACTTCACCAGCAGAAACTAACATCAGAGCCCGTCTACGAAGAGCCTGGGCTCTCCCTATACGCCCCATTGTACCGATCTTGGTTGTAGTTCCATCAGACATCCACTGGGTGTGATCGCGGGCGAGTCCAGAATGAATGGGAGTCTATGGGGCTAGACGGCTAAATATGTCTCTTTCACCTGCTTTTCGTTGAAATATCGCAAATATTATTGTAGATTCCGCAAGTTCAATATAGATTATAGGTCAAAAGTCGAATGAATGAGTACTTATGTCCTTTCGATTTCTTACAGTTTGGGCCGTTGTTGGCCGTACACGCTAGCATTCTGCTAATGAATGCTGATTGGTCAGGGACGGACTTGCGACTGATTACGACCAGAGACTCCTCTTGACGGCATCTGAAGCTGAAGCACGATCAGAAACATTCCGTCAAAGTTAATTTTTTGTGTACTGTATTTATATTTTCCTGCAGGCCCTTTTATTTTTTATATAGCCTAGTTATGTATGGCCAAAGTCATCATCATCTCATTTTCGTCCGCTTATCCGGGGTCGGGTCGCGGGGGGAGCAGCTCAAGCAGGGGGCCCCAGACTTCCCTTTCCCGGGCCACATTGACCAGCTCTGACGGGGGGATCCCGAGGTGTTCCCAGGCCAGTGTTGAGATATAATCTCTCCACCTAGTCCTGGGTCTTCCCCGAGGTCTCCTCCCCACTGGACGTGCCTGAAACACCTCCCAAGGAAGGCGCCCAGTGGGCATCCTTGCCAGATGCCTGAACCACCTCAGCTGACTCCTTTCTAAGTAAAGGAGCAGCGGCTCTAATCCGAGTTCCTCACGGATGGCTGAGCTTCTCACCATATCCCTAAGGGAGACGCCAGCCACCCTTCTGAGAAAACTCATCTCGGCCGCTTGTACCCGCGACCTCGTCCTTTCGGGCATCACCCAGCCCTCATGACCATAGGTGAGGATAGGAACGAAGATCAACCGGTAGATCGAGAGCTTTGCCTTGCGGCTCAGCTCTCTTTTCGTTACAACGGTGCGGTAAAGCGAACGCAATACCGCCCCCGCTGCTCCGATTCTCCGGCCAATCTCACGCTCCATAGTACCCTCACTCGCGAACAAGACCCTGAGGTACTTGAACTCCTTCACTTGGGCTAAGGACTCATTTCCTACCCGGAGTAAGCAATCCACCGGTTTCCTGCTAAGAGTCATGGCCTCAGATTTAGCGGTGCTGATCCTCATCCCAGCCGCTTCACACTCGGCCGCCAGCCGATCCAGTGATGTATGGCCAAAGTACATGGGCATAATGGAATTTCTTCCATTTCTTGTGTTCAATGTTCAATGTGTTATATACATGGTAGGTACGGTATGACCACCTTAAATAATAAGTGTGTGTGTGTGTGTTTATATGCGTATATATGTGTATGTATATGTATATGTGTTTATATATGTAGTGTGCTGTCTATGTGGACCTTCCTATGTCTTGAATAAAGTTATAATAATAATAATACAGTCAATGTCCCGCTCAATATAATTTCATCTGTCATTGTCTATTTTTCGAAAATAAAGGTAGTTTAAAAAAGAAATGCCTCGTAAATGTGCAATGATAAACTGCTCTAACAGTGGAAACGGATTGTCCGTCTTTTCGTTTCCCAAGGACAGAAAAGGGTAACGTTCTTGCTTGCTCCTGTATGAATGGTCCTAGGCTACCTGAGGCTGCACCTGGTAGGGAAAGTTGCGCTGGAGCCTACCTTAACCGAACAATCGGTTAAGGTAAGTTAAGTGTTTGAGTCTCGACTTCTCCGTTGTCACAGCATCAATGTCCAACTGTAGAGATCAAGAAAGGAAGAGGCATGAGGAGGAGCAGAACAGAACACTGCTCTCTAGGAAATTGTTTACTGATGTAAACTTAGTGGATGCAGTCTTAAAATTATGATTCTAATCCAGGTTTCTATTTCAGGAGAAAGAAATGGCTCATAATCGATACAAAAAAAAAAGCTTTATCATCGGCACTAGTTAGGATAAAAAAAAAAACACTCTGTAAGTTACATACATATGTAAAACATTCGCGCATTTCTTTTTTTTACATTAGCTCACTAAAGCTCGGTAACTAGTAAGCAAGAAAAAGCCTTACCTCCAACTGCTGGTATTATCGTTGCGGGAAGTGCTTCAGAAAATGCCGTAAAGCAGTACCTCTGACAGTATGACAATGTGTGACGTCATCGTATTTTTTTAAGACCTTTTTAGAACAGATACGTGACCTTAAAAAATGCAATATTCAGCTGAGTTTATTATTTTAGCCCCACCTTTTGAACGCAACTTTCAAATTACTTGACAAAAAATTACATCGTGAGAAAAGTGGATTCTGAGGATAAAGCCCCATAGGCTTCCATTCATTCTGGACTCGCCAACGAGCGCCCCGCGTGGACAGAGATTATTACTGCAACCATTCCAGAAAACCGGAACTAACCAGCGAGTGCCCATTCTCCTCATATTAGACATTCTCTGCTAACATCCACAGCGTCTGAAGCTAAGCTAACAGAGGCTGTTGATAAAACTGAAGTACAATGGCGGAAGGTACTGGATCTGACATAGAAGATGGCTCCATGCAAAATTTCACCATTTCGAAAGAAATACAAACAAGGACTAACTCACTGAGTTCACCAACTAATACTCTTCACTAGAAATGTTGTGTGAAATGATTTTCAAGCAGTCTTGCGGTATCAGCTTGGTAAATTGAACAGCTAGGTGTTCGATAGGCGGAGATCTAGATAAACGGGAGTGGCCAGCGAAGCTGGGCATGGTGGTGCATGGTGGGAGTTGTTGTCTTCAATCCACAAGCGCCAAAAAGTCACTCTCTGCCTTTTCTCGGTCAAGACGGCACCAAATTAGAATTTTATTTTATTATTCGACTATAGGACCCAATTTCAATACATATTCATGCCTCCACCGGTGAAATGCTCCTTTAAGGTGGAATTTAATGGCTTGAGCGCACCTTGGCCCTGGGGAGGACATGTGCTACTCAGGCTATGCTTCACCCGAAGTTGATTCAAAACCTCTGCAAACATCTTGGAAGTGAAATTCCTGCCACGGACAGATTGAATTACTTTCGGAATCCCAAAAACTGAGTTAAATTGAGACAGGGCTTTAACGATGGACTTTGTGTGTATACTCCTTATCAGGAATGCTGCGGGATATCTCGTTGCTTGGCACATTACGGTCCACAAATATTTCAAACCCGACTTCAATGGGGGTAGTGGACCAACACAGTCTATTAACAGATGTTCAAATGGCTGTCCCACTGATTCGGCTCACCAGCTATTTGACAGGTATGACATGTTTTAATAAACGCTGACGCATCACGCGTCAATCGCGGCCATTAGAAATGCTGTAGTAGCCGATCATATGTCTTATTCACCCCGAAGTGTCCAGCTCCCTCCCCATGCGCTACTCAACACTTGTTCCCTGTATTTCCTTGGCACAACGTCTCAATCTTTCAAGGATACAAATTTACGGTTAAGCAATCCATCATGACTCAAATATCCCTGGTCTGCTCTCTGCAATTCTTTCCCTGACAAAACCCCATCCCTTAATTCTGTTAACCCATCATCTTCTTTCTGAGCCAGAATAAAATCATCACGTTCTAACGTTGATGGCCAATTCGGTATTTGTGGGCATGCACGTTTATTTGCACTCGACCCATCCATGACCTGCGAATGACTGTTTGCACGAGTAACCGCACACGCAGTTAACACTCTAGTGTAGCCTTCACCTACGTGCCCAAAAGCGGATTCAGAAAAGCACTGGCCTTCCACAGGACGGCCCGGCACCCCACAGCCTGAACCCCCTTCCGAAGCAGTACCCTCCGTAGGGATTTGGTTCACCTGCTCATCGTTGGGTGCGGGATTCGACTGACGAACATTCGCCACGCATCCAACCCCTTTAGCGGAGTATGGTCTGCTGAAGTTTGACCTGCTTGTGAGTTTATTCTGTAGTGACGGACAGTCCTTCTTCCAATTACCACTTTCCCCACAATAATTGCACCTTTCAGATTCAGCCTTATTCCTATATGAGGAATCCTGTCTAACCACAAACTGACCACTATTGTTCCCATGGTAACGTGTTGTCTGACGCTCATCTCGAGTGTGACTGACAGGTCTAGGTTGTACAAAGTCCCCACTGTTATTTCTATGAGTCAAAGCATACTTGTCCGAGAGTGCGGCAGCCTCTGCTGTGTTTTAACCTTGTGCTCATTGATAAAGGCAGCCAGATGCTCTGGTACAATGTTTATAAACTGCTCCAATACCACTAAGTCACCCAGTTGGTCCAAGCTTGCTACATTGACTGCGGAACACCAGAGGTTAAAATAACCAACAAGGTCTCTGGCCACTTCAGAGTATGTTTGTTGGTCACCTTTCCTCCAATTTCTAAAATGCTGCCTGTAAAACTCTGGCACTTGTTCGTAACCCTGCAGTACCGCTGTCTTCACCGGCTTGTAGCACCTACGCTCAACCGCTGACAACGCCACATATGCGTCTTAGGCGCGCACCAAGAGAACTGCTTGTAAAAGCAAAGTGCGCTCCGCATCATCCAAATCCTGCTGATCGGCAAACCCCTCAAAGAGGGAGGAAAATTTTTCCAGGTCTTGGTCCTTAAATTCTGGTAAAAACCTAATCATATTTGAGAGGTTTGCCTCTACGCCCAACCTCGAATCCCAGCTTCAGTACCCCGCATTTTCTCCTCCGCAATCAAATTAAACCTCTGTCTCAGAAGTTCAGACTCTGTTCTCAGTCTCTCAATGTCAGTGTCTCGTTTCAGCTTCTCGATATCCATAGCAACCTCACGGTCAAGACGCCTTCACTCTAAATCGGTTTCACGGCCACGGTCTAGACCAGGGGTACTTAATTTGCGGACTCCGGTCCGGATCCGGAACCAAACTAAATGAAATTCGGACCAAGGCCAAAATCAATAGTAAAAATCTTTTAATATGTTTTTTTAATAACAATTGATGGATGTCGTGTCCTCTTTGGCCGGGGGACACGACGTCCATCAATTCCAAAAAAAAAATTGAAATGTGGACTTGTCCAACCCGGTATCACGCGATTGCTTGCTCATGCGCACGAACGTTAATCTATTAAAGCGTGTTCCAGAGTACGATAGTCCGACTTTTTGCGTGCTACACAGAACGAAATGTAAACCAATGCTTTCTGAATGGGAGTGTTGTCAGACAATGAACGTGCTCCACAAAACGGTACGAGAGAGAGAGAAAGAGAGAGAGGGAGGGACAGAGAGAGAGAGAGAGAGAGAGAGAGAGAGCGAGAGAGGGAGGGACAGAGAGAGAGAGAGAGAGCGAGAGAGAGGCTTCAGAAAAGGTGTGCGCAGTTAGTACAGTCCACCCTAGTTATGTTTATGCCAAAAAATGCTATATGTATATATATATATATTGCCTAATTATATATACTGCCTATATATATGTATAGGCTATATATATAATTAGGCTATAATTATATTATTTAGCGTGTAATCTATAGCCAAATTGTTGAAGATGCCCGAGAATCTCCGGGGATATCAGCATGGGAAATTGGCGAATCAGACCCATGAACCTATAAAGAAAGACGTCATCTCAAGCGGGAGAGAACGTTTGCCGTGCTGGTTTGTGTCACGTAAGTACAGTGCCGTGTTCCAATACCCGTACTGTCCGTACTTACTAGCCAAAATTTGAGTACGCAGTACGTTTCAATTCAGATCCGGCGAAAAGAAGTATACTTCAAGGACCCGGATGCCGTTCTCAAAACGGGCTAACGCCCCGTGCCCACTACCTCCGTCAGTTGACCGTTGCCCATTGACTTTGAATGGGGACGGACGCGCATTGCATTGTGGATCCGTCCGTTCAGTTGGAGCGTTCGCCACCGTCAGAAAGTAGAAAAATGTTCAACTTTTTCGGCAGCGACGGTTCCGTCATCCAATCAGATCGCGTATGCAAATTTAAGCACTGTGACGCGACTCGGGCTCTGACGATACTGGAAAGCGGGAAAGCGGGTCATCTTGCCTCGCAACAAGCAGGAAGAAGCGGGAAGAACCCGGCGAAGCGATTTGATTGGCTGACGGATGCCTCTGCAAAGACTACTCCCCCATCCGTCAGCCACGCCCTTCCCACGTCCGTTGACTGACGGTGCAGTGGGCACGAGGCGTAATCGTGAAGTGTGGATCGAAGGACACTCCCCGTACTCAACGGCAGCCATCTTAGCTACATAGCGAAAGAGGCGGAGCCAGGCTGAGCCAAAGTCTGCGCATTTCCCACATAGTCTGCATTAATAGAGTCATTTTGTAGTTTTTATAGCTTTTTATAGCTTTTTATAGCTGCTAGGCGTAAAGAGTTCACCGTTCAAAGCGGGATGTTTATTGCGGGGGAGGAGCCACGGCGGCAAACGTGATCGTAATTTCCGGTTTGTGCACCACGGAGTACTCGATTTGGAACAGCACTCACATCTGAAAAATTAACGTAGTAGACAGTGCGGATAGTATACTTCCTTTAAGTATACTCATGGAAGTACGGGTATGGTGTCACGAAAATAAGTGACACTGTCACGTTATTTAATCTATTGAAACATGATCAGGGACACGTAGGCCTATTTTCAAAATTTTGTATTTCAATTGGAAGTAGGCTATTTGTCGTGTCACTAAGCATGACTTCCAAACTAAGGTTCTGTCTGGGAGCGTTCTCCCTAATGTCCCTTATGGAGCTCCGTACAGATCATTCATTGTTGAAAATTGTCTGTGATAATTAACAAATGACAGCTTTTGGCCACCCGTTTCTACTTAAAATTGTCTGTGATAACTAACAATACGACAGCTTTTTGCCACCCGTTTCTACTTTCACCTTTGATACTGAGAAATTGTGACAATACACGGATATATTAAATGCAGGTGCGCTGCTCTGTAGGCAAACCGCAAAGGAAAAAAAGGGTAGCTGCTTCATCTGTTCTTTTTAGAATTGTATGTCTTGATGTTTATTTTATCTAGCCATCTAGTCTCTTGTTTTTGGCTATGTGAATGAACGTCCGCGTCGATGCCTCGATCGCAAGTCCAGTGTCGCGAGCGGACGTTGCCATGACATCTAGAAATCATACCGTATTTAATCGGTTGTAGTGAGTGTAACATAATTCACCTACAGTATTTTGTTATGTGTTGTTCTTTCAATTGTGTTAGGCATGTCGTTTACTATCTTGGTGGTTCAGGGATCGCTGTCCCTTTTAAGGATTACGAGCGTCTCATGACGTCAGAGCCCATGCGGGATTTGTTTACCTTCAGCACGTTTTGATTTCCTGTTTCTCTCTTACTAAATAAACGAGTCACACAACTGTGTGCTCAACGTGCGAAATTGTATCTCTCACTTATGGCAATTTCCACAGGGTTATCATTAATATTGATGTGTAGGGGTTGTTTATAACTCGTGACTAATATTGTTTAGACCACGGTCTGGGGGAATACTCTGATTCTGATTGTGTGCAGTGCGTGCATTAACTCCTGATATAGCCCTACAGACACCTGCTAAGTAGTTCCAGTCAGTGTTTAGATTCTCTGCCCGAGCCCGACGCGGGCCGGGTCGGGCCGATATTTCCCACCACTATACTCGGGCCGGGCCTTTGATCGAGCGTTTTTATTTTTATTTTACCATTACCATTGGCCTAATCTGAGGAGAAATCTATGCCATAAACAGAAATATTATAGGCCATTATTACACGGGTCTTCTCAATGCCGTGGAACGCTCCGTTCATGGGTAGTAGTCCGGTGAATTGTCTATCCCAGCGTCTTCCGTTGCTAAGCGACGTCACCGTCTTTGCGGACAAATTATTTCTCTGCTGATCAACACTACGAATGGCCAAAAGACTTGTATCCCCCCCCGTTAAATAAATACTTCGGCAGAATTATTATTATTATTATTATTATTATTATTCTCATTCAACTTGAACATGTGTTTTTACAGTAGAGTGGTGGAGGGATGACGTATGTTGGCCAACCCGGAAGTGAGCGTCGCCCTGGATTCCCTCGACAAAAAGCCAACGGGTTTTGCCATTGGATTTTGGATTATTGCTGAAACATTTGCATCTTTGAAGCACCTCCTCAAAAACTGAAAATAAATAAATATATAAAAATAACCGTGCTCCAAAGAACGAAATGTAAACCAATGCATTCTGAATGGGAGTGTTTCTCTGATTTTTCCATGCTACACAGAACAAAATGTAAACCCATGCAAATAAAGACTTCATGGTCATAATAATTTAAATATTAATATCCTGAGTGTGTAGGGTGGTATTCAATTTCTTTCAACGGGGCTGCATCCAGTCACTTGACCGTTATGGTTGCTATGGTGGTTGCTATCGACCGCCCCCTATAATCCTTACATTGCTCTAAAAACCACGCGGCAAAGGAGCTGCAGTCCATTGTGTTGTTTTTGTCGTAAACTAGGGTCCGATGGTTAGAGAAAAGGCAGATATTCCAAGGTATCCTTAAAAGGCAGCTTGGATGTTTTTATTTTCTGCAGTTTAGACTTCTACTATAACATATTTTGGAAAGCAAAACACCAAGCTCATTGATTTAAAGAGGCAGGGTTATTTGAAACAATTGATTAAATAAATATTTGTGAGATGTCATTACTTCTCCTGAGTTTGCTTCCTATTTATGTCGAGTATACCCCTACTGTCCACAAGCATCCCCCCCCCCCTCCCCATATGGATTTGGAGAATTGTTGCCACGTCCCAGTGGTGGAGGTATCATATATATGAGAGAGGGCATTCATTTATACTAAAATGATCAATTAGGAAGCCGAAGCCCTTGAGGAAGTGATGCAATAGGTGACTGAGGGTCAACATTTGAGACCCCCTTTTATCAAAGGGGGTCTCAAAGGATGCATACGCTTCAACTTGTGGCTCCAGCCCTACAGGAAATGACTCAGCAAGTGCTCCATCTCGTTGCACCTGCACCCAGCGGCTCGCTTGCAAGATTTTGGCCTGAAGTTCTTCCCAGACCTACACCCTAGCCATCCAACATGCATATCTGAGAATCAGGCCTCTCTTTAATAAGGACAAAAAGTTATGAGAGAAATACACATGAACTTTTTGTTATCTCATAAGCGGCGTGGTGCCGGCTCCTTTTGACCTTTTGACCCCAGACTTCAAAAACGTGGCCACAAGCCAGCCATGTCTACACACCTTAAGCCACAAATGTACACCTCCATCCCACAAAAAATGGGGACTAGAAACTAACCTCTGTCTTATGTACATTTACTGTACTGTTGGAGGTCATGCCCCTTTTCCGGCCTTTTCGAGATAGCCAGGGATACTTAAATGTTTACACACATTTCCCGGGGCCCAGAGAACGACATATCCGAGATTTGGAGTTCTAGCCCTTAGAGAAAAAAAGTTTTCCCAAATGGAATGTCATTTGGACAAAGCCCCTCAGAAGTGTAGCCTGCAAGACCTAATGGTTCAGAATTTGGTGGAAAAACAGTTTTTGAGATAGGAAGGTCCTACCGCCCTGAAATTTGAATACCTTATTCTAGGGCCTAACTGGGACCCCCGCACCGAAACTTGGCCCGGTCGGACCCCGAGGGCAGGAAGGGGAGGCCCTTCCTGCCTGAAACTTGGCCCAGTCGGACCCCGAGTGCAGGAAGGTGGGGCCTGGACTTTCATAATCTTCGCTTGGTGAATGTGAAGGATGTTTGGTCGGATGTTATGACGAAGAATCATAATGTGAATGGGAATATTCTACAAATGTCTTGATATCATCTTTCGTCTCAACACTCCTGCTGCAGCCGCTTAAAGTCTCACTCCGAGAACCTTAAAACATGAATCAATCCATTAGAAGTATGAAAATATCTTCCCGGTGGCGTAACGGGGCAAACAAGGTGTGCTTTGACATCTACGTTTCGAGGCGATTGCAACAGTGCCACACATGATCATATTTGAATTTGTTTCGGGGGTAGTAATTAGCTGTCGATTATGGAGGCCTTTATCAATAATGACCAGCTATAGATTTGCTTCCCGATGGAGATTTCTGACAAATTACATGTTATCTAGCATCTACACGTTAAGCTGAGTCCAATGAGATCAAGCTCGCCCTCTTGCTACACCGATATCATGTCCTAGACCTAGGTGTACCATGTAAAATACATGTTACCACCCGCATGCTTGGTGTCATTGGACTCAGCTCAACGTGTAGATGCTAAATAACATGTCATTTGTCACAAATTTCTATCGGGAAGCAAATCAATAGCTGCTCATTATTGATTAAGGCCTCCAATTTCGACAGCTAATTACTACCATTAAACATGTTCGAATATGCTCATGTAGCTCATGAAGCGTAGATGTTGAAGGACACCTTGTTTGCCCTCTTACGCCACCGGGAAGATATTTACATACTTCTGATTGACTAATGAATTGATTCAGCTATTCCCCCAGAAGTCTGGGGTCAAAAGGTCAAAAGGAGCCGGCACCACGCCGCTTATGAGATAACAAAAGTTCATGTGTATTTCTCTCATAACTTTTTGTCATTATTAAAGAGAGGCCTGATTCTCAGATATGCATGTTGGATGGCTAGGGTGTAGGTCTGGGAAGAACTGGGAAGAACGAGCCGCTGGGTGAGGTGCAACGAGATGGAGCACTTGCTGGGTAATTTCCTGTAGGGCTGGAGCCACAGGTTGAAGCGTATGCGTCCTTTGAGACCCCTTTTGATATATAAGAGACCCCAAGGTACAGCTTACTTAAAGGTTCTCGACTCAGTCACCTATTGCATCACTTCCTTTAGGGCTTCGGCCTCCTAATTGATCATTGTAGTAGGCTATAATTGAATGCCCTCTTTCATATATATGATACCTCCACCACTGGGACGTGGCAACAATTCTCCAAATCCATATGGGGAGGGGGCGGGGGGGATGCTTGTGGACAGTAGGGGTGTACACTAGACATAAATAGGAAGCAAACTCAGGAGAAAGAATGACCTCTAACAAATATTTATTTAATAAATTGTTTCAAATAACCCTGCCTCGTTAAATCAATGAGCTTGGTGTTTTGCTTTCAAAAATAGGTTACAGAAGAAGTCTAAACTGCAGAAAATAAAAACATCCAAGCTGCCTTTTAAGGATAACTTGGAATATCCGTCTATTTTTTAACCATCGGACCCTAGTTTATGACAAAAACAACACAATTGACGGCAGCTCCTTTGCCGTGTGGTTTTTAGAGCCATGTAAGGATTATAGGGGGCGGTCGATAGCAACCACCATAGCAACCATGACGGTCAAGTGACTGGATGCTGCCCCGTTGAAAAAAATAGAATACCACCCTACACACTCAGGAGATTAATGATATTTAAATTATTATGACCATGAAGTCTTTATTTGCATGGGTTTACATTTTGTTCTGTGTAGCATGGAAAAATCGGAGAAACACTCCCATTCAGAATGCATTGGTTTACATTTCGTTCTTTGGAGCACGGTTATTTTTATTTATTTTCAGTTTTTGAGGAGGTGCTTCAAAGATGCTAATTGTTCTGCAATAATCCAAAATCCAATGGAAAAACCTGTTTGCTTTTTGTCAAGGGAACCCAGGGCGACGCTCACTTCCGGGTTGGCCAACATACGTCATCCCTCCACCACTCTATACTGTAAAAACACATGTTCAAGTTGAATGATAATGCATGAATTTATTCTTTATTCTGCCATAGTATTTATTTAAGGGGGGGGGGCATACAAGTCTTTTGGCCATGGTGGATCCAGATCTGGAGCATTTCACCACCTGTTGTTGTTTTAGCAGAGAAATGCATTGTGTGTGTGTGTGTGTGTGTGTGTGTGTGTGTGTGTGTGTGGTTGTGTGTGTGTGTGTGTGTGTGTGTGTGTGTATACCATGGTATTTTATGTTGAAATGCGACGTAATCCAGTACTCACGTACACAGTCAGTGCGACGTATGCTTTTGGCGACTGGGTTGGCTCTCAGATAAACGTGTTTCTAACAAGATGATATCATTAAAAGTTACATAAAGTAACGGTTTAATAACACAAACGCAGGAAACACGTGAGCTGCATGTTTAGCGAAAGCAGTCATTTCCCATTTGACAAGAGCGGGGGCTTAACTCAAAATCCGTGGTGGTCTGACGGAATCACTTCAATTGTCCGTGATGTGGCCACGGAATTTGCTCCAATGCAAGTAAATGACACTGTTATTCCGTGGCTCACACACGGATATCGGCGTGTTTCCGTGATGTGGCCAAGGATTTCGAGTTAAGTGTCCGACCGTAGTCATTTCACGGATTCCTGTGAGACCATGTTGGTGTATCTGTCCTAAAATATTGCATGTCCCATTCAGATAATAAAGCTAATAAATGGTAGGAGAACGTCTAGCCCCCTTGCGATGTGGACCAACGTATCTATTTCACGCCTTGGCGTGATACCGGGTTGGTGTGTGCCACGGAATATCAGTGTCATTAACTTGCATTGGAGCAAATTCTGTGGCCACATCACGGACAATTTAAGTGATTCAGTGAGACCACCACAGAATTTGAGTTAAGCGCCCGTGGTCGACTCGCTCGTTGAAACGGGGATCCGTGTGTGAGCCACGGAATAAAAGTGTCATTCACTTGCATTGGAGCAAATTCCGTGGCCGCATCACGGACAATTTAAGTTATTCCGTGAGACCACCACAGACTTTGAGTTAAGCGCCCGTGGTCGACTCGTTGAAACGGGGATCCGTGTGTGAGCCATGGAATAACAGTGTCATTTACTTGCATTGGAGCAAATTCCGTGGCCACATCACGGACAATTTAAGTGATTCCGTGAGACCACCACGGAATTTGAGTTAAGCGCCCGTGGTCGACTCGCTCGTTGAAACGGGGATCCGTGTGTGAGCCACGGAATAAAAGTGTCATTCACTTGCATTGGAGCAAATTCCGTGGCCGCATCACGGACAATTTAAGTTATTCCGTGAGACCACAACGAACTGTGAGTTAAGCGCCCGTGGTCGACTCGCTCGTTGAAACAGGGATCCGTGTGTGAACCACAGAATAACAGTGTCATTTACTTGCATTGGAACAAATTCCGTGGCCACATCACGGGCAATTTAAGTGATTCCGTGAGACCACAACGAACTGTGAGTTAAGCGCCCGTGGTCGACTCGCTCGTTGAAACAGGGATCCGTGTGTGAACCACGGAATAACAGTGTCATTTACTTGCATTGGAGCAAATTCCGTGGCCACATCACGGGCAATTTAAGTGATTCCGTGAGACCACCACAGACTTTGAGTTAAGTGCCCGTGGTCGACTCGCTTGTTGAAACGGGGATCTGTTTGTGAGCCACGGAATAACAGTGTCATTTACTTGCATTGGAGCAAATTCCGTGCCCACATCATGGACAATTTAAGTGATTCCGTGAGACCACCACAGAATTTGAGTTAAGCGCCTGTGGTCGAATCGCTCGTTGAAACGGGGATCCGTGTGTGAGCCACGGAATAACAGTGTCATTTACTTGCATTGGAGCAAATTCCGTGGCCACATCACGGGCAATTTAAGTGATTCCGTGAGACCACCACAGACTTTGAGTTAAGCGCCCGTGGTCGACTCGCTTGTTGAAACGGGGATCCGTCTGTGAGCCACGGAATAACAGTGTCATTTACTTGCATTGGAGCAAATTCCGTGCCCACATCATGGACAATTTAAGTGATTCCGTGAGACCACCACAGAATTTGAGTTAAGCGCCCGTGGTCGAATCGCTTGTTGAAACAGGGATCCGTGTGTGAGCCACCGAATAACAGTGTCATATACTTGCATTGGAGCAAATTCCGTGGCCACATCACGGACAATTTAAGTGATTCCTTGAGACCACCACGGAATTTGAGTTAAGCGCCCGTGGTCGACTCGCTCGTTGAAACGGGGATCCGTGTGTGAGCCACGGAATCACAGTGTCATTAACTTGCATTGGAGCAAATTCCATGGCCACATCACGGACAATTTAAGTGATTCCGTGAGACCACCACGGATTTTGAGTTAAGCGCCCGTGGTCGACTCGCTCGTTGAAACGGGGATCCGTGTGTGAGCCACCGAATAACATGTTCATTAACTTGCATTGGAGCAAATTCCGTGGCCGCATCACGGACAATTTAAGTTATTCCGTGAGACCACAACGAACTGTGAGTTAAGCGCCCGTGGTCGACTCGCTCGTTGAAACAGGGATCCGTGTGTGAACCACGGAATAACAGTGTCATTTACTTGCATTGGAGCAAATTCCGTGGCCACATCACGGGCAATTTAAGTGATTCCGTGAGACCACCACGGACTTTGAGTTAAGCGCCCGTGGTCGACTCGCTCGTTGAAACGGGGATCCGTGTGTGAGTCACGGAATAAAAGTGTCATTTACTTGCATTGGAGCAAATTCCGTGGCAACATCACAGACAATTTAAGTTATTCCGTGAGACCACAACGAACTGTGAGTTAAGCGCCCGTGGTCGACTCGCTCGTTGAAACAGGGATCCGTGTGTGAACCACGGAATAACAGTGTCATTTACTTGCATCGGAGCAAATTCCGTGGCCACATCACGGGCAATTTAAGTGATTCCGTGAGACCACAACGAACTGTGAGTTAAGCGCCCGTGGTCGACTCGCTCGTTGAAACAGGGATCCGTGTGTGAACCAGGGAATAACAGTGTCATTTACTTGCATTGGAGCAAATTCCGTGGCCACATCACGGGCAATTTAAGTGATTCCGTGAGACCACCACAGACTTTGAGTTAGGCGCCCGTGGTCGACTCGCTTGTTGAAACGGGGATCCGTGTGTGAGCCACCGAATAACATGTTCATTAACTTGCATTGGAGCAAATTCCGTGGCCGCATCACGGACAATTTAAGTTATTCCGTGAGACCACAACGAACTGTGAGTTAAGCGCCCGTGGTCGACTCGCTCGTTGAAACAGGGATCCGTGTGTGAACCACGGAATAACGGTGTCATTTACTTGCATTGCAGCAAATTCCGTGGCCACATCACGGGCAATTTAAGTGATTCCGTGAGACCACCACGGACTTTGAGTTAAGCGCCCGTGGTCGACTCGCTCGTTGAAACGGGGATCCGTGTGTGAGTCACGGAATAAAAGTGTCATTTACTTGCATTGGAGCAAATTCCGTGGCAACATCACAGACAATTTAAGTTATTCCGTGAGACCACAACGAACTGTGAGTTAAGCGCCCGTGGTCGACTCGCTCGTTGAAACAGGGATCCGTGTGTGAACCACGGAATAACAGTGTCATTTACTTGCATCGGAGCAAATTCCGTGGCCACATCACGGGCAATTTAAGTGATTCCGTGAGACCACAACGAACTGTGAGTTAAGCGCCCGTGGTCGACTCGCTCGTTGAAACAGGGATCCGTGTGTGAAGCAGGGAATAACAGTGTCATTTACTTGCATTGGAGCAAATTCCGTGGCCACATCACGGGCAATTTAAGTGATTCCGTGAGACCACCACAGACTTTGAGTTAGGCGCCCGTGGTCGACTCGCTTGTTGAAACGGGGGTCCGTCTGTGAGCCACGGAATAACAGTGTCATTTACTTGCATTGGAGCAAATTCCGTGCCCACATCATGGACAATTTAAGTGATTCCGTGAGACCACCACAGAATTTGAGTTAAGCGCCCGTGGTCGAATCGCTCGTTCAAACGGGGATCCGTGTGTGAGCCACGGAATAACAGTGTCATTTACTTGCATTGGAGCAAATTCCGTGGCCACATCACGGGCAATTTAAGTGATTCCGTGAGACCACCACGGAATTTGAGTTAAGCGCCCGTGGTCGACTCGCTCGTTGAAACGGGGATCCGTGTGCGAGCCACGGAATCACAGTGTCATTTACTTGCATTGGAGCAAATTCCGTGGCCCCATCACGGACAATTTAAGTGATTCCGTGAGACCACCACGGATTTTGAGTTAAGCGCCCGTGGTCGACTCGCTCGTTGAAACGGGGATCCGTGTGTGAGCCACCGAATAACATGTTCATTTACTTGCATTGGAGCAAAAACCGTGGCAACATCACGGACAATTTAAGTGATTCCGTGAGACCACCACGGACTGTGAGTTAAGCGCCCGTGGTCGACTCGCTCGTTGAAACGGGGATCCGTGTATGAAACCACGGAATAACAGTGTCATATACTTGTTATACACTGTTATACTTGCATTGGAGCAAATTCCGTGGCTACATCACAGACAATTTAAGTGATTCCGTCAGACCACCACGGATTTTGAGTTAAGCCCCCGCCTTGGTCAACTGTGGCACACACAGATTGAAACGGGAATCTGTGTGTGTGCCACGGAATATCAGTGTAATTTACTTGCATTGGAGCAACTTCCGTGGACACATCAAGGACAATTCAAGTGTTTCAGTGAGACCACCACGGGTTTTGAGTCAAGCGCCCTTGGTCGACTCGCTCGTTGAAACAGGGATCCGTGTGTGAGCCACGGATCATCAGTGTCATTGACTTGCATTGGAGCGAATTCCGTGGCCACATCACGGAAATCGGCGTGTTTCCGTGATGTGGCCACGGATTTCGAGTTGAGCGTCCGTAGTCATTTCACGGATTCCTGTGAGATAAGGTTGACACTACTATACTCTTTCACATACATGACTATACACTCTCATGCATACATGTTAAGGAGTATAATAGTGTGTGTGTGTGTATGAGTATAGTTGTGTATATGCGAGATTATAATAGTGTGTAAGACAAAATATGAATTCTGTCCCAGGCGGCCCGTCATGTTTGTGTATGTGACGTGTTCTTGTGTTTTGTGTGTGTGTGTGTGTGTGTGTGTTTACGTGACGTGTGCGTGTGTTTTGTGTGTGTGTGTGTGTCTGTGTTTGTGTGTGTACGTGACGTGTACATGATATGTGGGTGTGTTTTGTGTATGCATGTGTGTGTGTTTATTAAACTATCACTAGGCACACTACATTCTCTACTCCTCACATCTCAACTGAGGCCGGAGTCACCGGCTTTGACGGTAAGATCCTCAAGCCTGACAACACAAGGCGGCCATGAGTGACGGATTCAATAAAAGAAAAAAACATGTTGAATGGTCATGTGTGAGCCTGTGTACATGGAGTAATTTCCTTGTGAAAGTGTAGCAGGGCCTTTTAGTGAAATTAAAATGTTTTCATTTGCAAGTCTTTCGCTGGGCTTTGGCATACTTGAGTAAATGTCTCTTAAATACGCTCTCTTTCTTACTCCCCCACAAGTGTCATTACCCGGATAAAAAGCTATGATGAGGAGCTTTCTCCAAGAGGCGATTATACTGTAGAACATGTTGAACAGTGTCGAAGCACTCTGTTAGACATGTCACAGACGTAGGGGTGGACTGAAGGTGTACCAGAAAGAATGAGGCTCCCTTCATTCAGTGCCGGAAGGCGTGTTGGGGTTCCATTCCCTCCCTTGCTCCGGCAAGGGAGGGAATGACCAGGGGAATGAAAACCACATGAATATGGAAAAAAGGCGTGGGGGCTGGGGAGGGAGGGAAAGAGACAGAGTTGAGGTCTTATTCATAAACTAAACAAACTTAACACAGTTGAAACAGGTCCCTTCTGATAGATCCTTGATCCAATGTGTGATTGATATGGACCTGATGCCGAGATTTCTGTAACGAAATGCCTGCGATTTTGTGCCAGATTCCACTTTTATACCTCATTAAGCCACAGAAACGATTGACTGAGGAAACTGTTTCTTCTAGGTCGTAAATCAACAAACACAAATGTGCGCACAAATAATACACACCACGAGCTATGGGCTCAATCTCAGTGCTTTGGTAATGATTTAATCAGTCACTGACAGGAAATAAAGTCATGGCATGATTTGTTACTTCCATTGGGAGTGAGAGTGAATGTGTGTGTGTGTGTGTGTGTGTGTGTGTGTGTGTGTGTGTGTGTGTGTGTGTGTGTGTGTGTGTGTGTGTGTGTGTGTGTGTGTGTGTGTGTGTGTGTGCGGGTGTGTGTATGTGGGTGTTTGTGCGGTTGTGTGTCGTTGTGTGTGTTGGTATATGGGTGTGTGTGTGGTTGTTTGGGTGTGTGTGCAGGTGTGTGGATGTGTGGGTGTTTGTGAGCGGTTTTATGATTTGCTTTTCAGTGAGAGAAACTGAGAACAGGTCCGGAGAATACTTTGTTATTTCTATTACACACAAAGGAGGATGGTATAACTGCAATACTGTGTGCTTTTTAATTAAACCTTTTGTATTTTTGTATTTTTTTTATTATTCCTGAGCTCTTTGGCATTGCTGCTGTACAACCAATCCAGTTTGTTTCTCTTAATGAGGAGTGTGAATCCAGGTGGGGGGTCAGGGATAACCGCGGTGATCTGCTGTGAGTGACACTTTTAAAATGCAAGCAGTACAGGAACAGGAACAGGCAGTGTACAGTACACCTCTGAATCCAGTTAACAACACAACACAGAGGGGTAGAGTTTTAATACAAGCAGTTCAGGAAAGAACACATCTGAATCCAAATGAACATACAGAAAATATGTGTGGAAACACATATTTGTGTGTGTGTGTGTGTGTGTGTGTGTGTGTGTGTGTGTGTGTTAGTGTGGGTGCATGCGTGTGTGTGTTAAACCATCCTCCTTTGTGTGTATACACGCCTAGGTGTGTGTGTCAGTACATTGAACAGTTCCACTGGGAGATAGAGAGGTCCGCTGCCGTAACAGCTGCTAAATTTTCCGCTGCTCTACATTTTACTCAGTCTGTTTGATCTGCATCCTGTGGAGAGGATTAATTCTCTCACACACAAACACATACACACACACACACACACACACACACACACACACACACACACACACACACACACACACACACACACACACACACACACACACACACACACGAAGATTCATGGAGTCATGAAGTGGAAAGAAAAGCGTTGTGTTGTGATTACTTCCTCTCTATACGGGGCTGACTCGCACAGCGAGGCAGACACCATCAGACTTCTGTGGACGTGTGCATCTGTTTGTGTATGGTGTGTGTGTGTGTGTGTGTGTGTGTGTGTGTGTGTGCACATTGTTTCCAAGTTGTTTGTGTCTTGCCTCTGGCTTCCGTGCTTAACTCATTGATACCACTGTAAATCAATCCCCATCTCTCCAGATCTCTTGGTTGTCCAAATGAAGCAACCATCTGGACTGCGTCCTGTCCTGTTCCCGCCTCGGCGGCCGCTGCAGAAATCGACCGGTTGGCAGGCAGCCTGGACACCTTCTGCCCCTCCACCCATCACTGCTCAGCTGGCTCAGCGATGGCTGGACGATTGGAGGGGGATTTCATTTTAGATCTCCTAATATTGAAGCACAGTGCTGTTGTTAGAGGTAAGTAGTGGTGGCTCGGCGGTCTCCTCTGTGCACAGGTCATGTTCATTATGATCTGCCACTAGAGCCTGGTTTTAATTCACAAGCTGACAAGAGAACAGTTGCAACATGGTCTCACAGGAATCCGTGAAATGAATACGGTCGGACGCTTAACTCGAAATCCGTGGCTACATCACGGAAACACGCCGATATCCGTGTGTGAGCCACGGAATAACAGTGTCATTTACTTGCATTGGAGCAAATTCCGTGGCCACATCACAGACAATTGAAGTGATTCCGTCAGACCACCAAGGATTTTGAGTTAAGCCCCCGCTGTGGTCAAATGTGGCACACACACAGATTGAAGCGGGAGCACACACACAGGGCCGACGGACTGCGGGGGAAAGTGAGGCAGTCGTGGGGGGGCCCAAGGCAAAAATAAAAAAATTCGAATTATCCACCAGCCCATAGTGTTAGGAGTCGCACATGGCCTCCCCTCCCCCCCCCCCCCCCGTCAACAATCGTTCTACCCCCCCCCCGTCAACAATCGAGGGGGGGGGGGGGGGGGGCCCCATCAGTACCTCGTGTATAGGGGCCCAGGATTTAGTGCAACGGCCCTGCACACACACACAGATTGAAACGGGAATCTGTGTGTGTGCCACGGAATATCATTGTCATTTACTTGCATTGGAGCAACTTCCGTGGACACAACAAGGACAATTTAAGTGTTTCAGTGAGACCACCCCGGGTTTTGAGTTAAGCCCCCATGGTCGACTCGCTCGTTGAAACGGGGATCCGTGTGTGAGCCACGGAATATCAGCGTCATTAACTTGCATTGGAGCGAATTCCGTGGACACATCACGGAAATCTGCGTGTTTCCGTGATGTGTCCACGGATTTCGAGTTATTCGTCCGACCGTAGTCATTTCACGGATTCCTGTGAGACCAGGTTGAACAATTCCAGTGTAAAGCATTTGTACAAAATTATTAAGAAAAAAAAATTGAGGAACCAATTATGTAGCATTATACTTCAGATTTTGAGAAAAAAATACATTGAAAAATATAAAACGGGATCCTTTTGTAAACATGAATGCAACAATTGAAATGTTACATTGTTAGCTTGTGAATTCTTGAAAAAACAGGCTCTAGAACAGAAGAGATAACATCATGATTTACATTACGCCATTGGATGACGTAAAGTAAATCCTTGTGTGAAATCATTAATCCTTGTCATACAAGGAGTAATACAATAGGATTACAATTTCTCTATATGGGTAGTGGTCTAAATATTGAATAAACGAATATCCAAATATCTGCTTTCAATTTAAGCTCATTTATTTTAAATTAAATTTCTTGCATACGACAATTGCTGTATAAGTCTAATTGCAAAATAAAAAACAGATGATTTGTCGATCATTAAACGAAATGGATCCCAAACGGATGTCCCTTGATGAGATGCTTATCGGTGTCGCAGAAGACTTCAGGGCTTGGGCATCGACACAGGTTCTTCTTAGGAGAACACAGACTAATGAATCCCTCACAGTGCTGTGTGCTGGCGACTGGTTGATGTGTGTTAAAGGTCCCATGGCATGAAAATTTCTGAGGTTTTCTAACATTAATATGAGTTCCCCTAGCCTGCCTATAGTCCCATAGTAGCTAGAAATGTTGTTAGGTGTAAAACCAGGACTAGGTATCCTACTCTGCCTTTGTAAAAACAAAGCTCAGATGCCCCGATTTGGAATTTTCCTGTATGTCATCATACAGGGACATGTTACCTCCCCTTTCTCTGCTTTGCCCCTTCAACTGTTCAATGCTTTGCCCGCACAGAGAATTTGGCCCGCCAATGAGACAATGAGCTACGACCGTGCGAGCGCCACGTGTGTGTGTGTGTGTGTGTGTGTGTGTGTGTGTGTGTGTGTGTGTGTGTGTGTGTGTGTGTGTGTGTGTGTGTGTGTGTGTGTGTGTGTGTGTGTGTGTGTGTGTGTGTGAATACACACACTGAAACGTGTGTGTTGTACACTTCTTTGTTATTTGGATAACCGATCTGCTGTTTGTTTTATGGCGCATGACATATCGGGTTCTCTGACGTCTCTGGTATTTCCACAACGAGACTCGTAGTGGAGGTTATCTCACACATGGTTGAGAAGGAATTGGGGGAAAGGAACTTTGGCTTTGACTCCCTGTAGTACATGAACTGCAACGTGGAGGAGAAAGGGATTGTTGCCCGCGATTGTTGACCGGGATTGTCTCCCGCCGGTGCCCCGCTGCCCGCTGCCCACTGCCTGCTGCCCGCTGCCCGCTGCATCGGCGGTGTTGCCTCTGCGGTGTTGCCTCTGCGGTGGTGCCTCCGGCTGGAGACAATCGCGGTCAACAATCGCGGGCAAAATTCCTTTCAATCATGTTGCAGTTCAGTCTACTTCAGATTGATGTGGAAGCGGAGGGTTATCTCAGTCATGGTTGAGAAGGTATTGGGGGAAACAAACTTTGGCTTTGACACTTTGGCTTTAACTTTGGCTTTGACTGAACCGCGACATGGAGGAGAAAGGGATTGTTGCCTGCGATTGTCTCCCGCCGGTAGGGACGGGAATCGAGAACCGGTTCTTGTTCAGAACCGTTGCCGAGTCCACCGATTCCTTGGAATCATTAGCCAGCCTGCTCAACGATTCCGCTTATCGGTTCCAGTTGCGGCAAATGCGTCATGACGTCACACACACGCTGCTTTGTTTTGGTTCAGAACGCAGCAAACAAATGGCGCCGCCGAGTAACCAGCGCATTGTGCGTTCACACCAAACGCGACGGGGCGACAAGATCCCATACAAAGTGAACGTAGAGACGCATATCTGCCGAATTTTTCGCAAGGGAAAACCGGCGACAAGTTTTGATTTGTCACGCCACACTTCCGCCGTGCACAGGCGAGCGCGTTCACGAGAATTTGTGCCGCGACAAATTCGCTCGAGTTGAAATATTTCAACTTTGATGCAAATTTTGCTTGATGACAGCGTTCAACAGCGTGACAACTGAGTGACATGTGTAACATAACAGCCAATCAGCGTTCAACCGTCAAACTCAGTGCAGTGCAGTCCGGGGTGAACTGCAGCATTGAGGAGAAAGTGATTGTAGCCGTTTGTGTCTCCCGGAGCTCTATATATAATAGTATATAATATAATGTTATTGTATACATAATATCACGGCCAACAGCTCTGTGCGCCTCCGGATGGCCGTAGCGTTGGGAGCTCTCATAGGGATTGGGCTTCTCGGGGTTTGTTTACCGGCTTTGCTATGGTTTCCGTTCTCGGGTGTTCCAACGGTTTATTAGGTAGGCCCATTATCAGGTTACCATGGTGGCGCGCATAGCTTGCGAAGCCCTGTGTCTCACCGGATTTTGCAAAGTAGTGTTAATTTACTTGTTTGTTGTAAGCCTTTTTGCTTAAAACAGTTTAGCGTATACATCGTATAGCCGACAGGAACTTTTGGACATCGGTTCATGCAATTCCGTCAACTTTACGGACGAATTCGGTCTCATCTCGGAGATAGCCAGGACAGCGGAGCCAACTGACAAGTGGAGCTGGAGCACCAACGGGCGGCAGCGGCGTCACAGATGTAAACAGAGAGGGTCGCGCGGAGGTCTGAATGCTAGGCTAAAGCTAGCGCCTCACAGACCATCGCTTCCCAGCATCTTTCTCGCCAATGTCCGATCCCTGGCTAACAAAATGGACGAACTGCGACTGAGGATCACCACCAACAAATGGATTATGGACAGCAACATCATGATTTTCACAGAAACCTGGCTCAACAGCAACGTTCCGGATAGCGCCATCGAGCTAGCAGAACGCTAAGCTCTCCGTGCAGACAGAACGAAGGAGTCCGATAAGATTAGAGGTGGGGGTCTGTGTATTTATGTTAATAAAGCTTGGTGCACGGACACTACCACCATCGAGAGTCGCTACTCGGTTAACATAGAATATCTAATATAAATGTAGACCTTTCTATCTGCCTAGAGAGTTTACATCCACCATTGTGACTGCAGCCTTCATTCCCCCGGACGCTAATGCTGCATTTGCAATGAAAGAACTGCACAATGCAATTAGTAAACAACAAACTCTGGCCCCCGAGGCAGCCTTTATTGTTGCGGGTGACTTCAACCACTCCAACCTAAAGTCTGTACTCCCAAAATTCCGCCAACATGTCTCCTGCCCCACTAGAGGAGACAAGACATTAGACCATGTTTACACAAACATAGCTGATGCTTACAAAGCCGTCCCCCTCCCCCACCTTGGTCAATCTGACCACCACTCTTTGCTCCTACTGCCTAAGTACTCCCCACTCATCAGACGGGTGAAACCCACAGTGAGGACAGTCAAGGTTTGGCCAGAGGGAGCAGACTCTGCACTTCAGCAGCGCTTTGGTACCACTGTCTGGAGGGATTTTGCCACTCAGGCCACCATCGACTCCCACACGGACATTGACATATACGCCTCCTCTGTTCTGAAACGTATGAACTCTGAAATCAACAGTGTCATCACCCTCAAACGGATTACCACATTCCCAAACCAGAAGCCATGGATGAACAGAGAGGTCAGACTCCTATTGAAGGCACGCGACATCGCCTTCAGTTCAGGTGATGCTCGGGCCTATAGCTCATCCAGGGGTAACCTGAAGAGGGGCATCAAAGCGGCCAGGCACTGCTACAAGCTGAGGATCGAGGAGCACTTTAAAAGCAACTCTGACCCCCGACGCATGTGGCAGGGCATCCAGGCCATTACGGATTACAAACCGGCCAACATCTCCCCCCCATCCAGTGACGCCTCCCTTCCTGATGAGCTTAACCACTTTTATGGACGCTTTGATAGCGAAAACAGGGAGGTGGTCATCAAGGCTGTGCTCCCTGCAGACCACCAGCCCCTCACTCTCTCCCCCATCAACGTGTGTGCAGCACTGAGCAGGACTAATGCACGGAAGGCTGCTGGACCTGATGGTATCCCCGGGCGGGTTCTCAGGGCCTGTGCTGTGCAGCTGACTGAGGTCTGGACTGACATTTTCCAACCTCCCACTGAGGCAGGCTGTCACTAGCCCAAGCAGTTGTCCCCGTGTGCCTCAAAACCACCTCCATCGTGCCGGTGCCAAAACACTCCACTGCAGCGAGCCTGAATGACTTCCGCCCAGTTGCACTTACCCCCATCATCTCAAGGTGCTTCGAGAGGCTGGTCCTGGCTCACCTCAAAACCTGCCTGCCACCCACACTGGACCCTTTCAAATTCGCCTACCACCAGAACAGGAGCACAGAGGATGCCATCTCCACGGCACTCCACTCCGATCTCTCCCACCTTGACAGCAACAACACCTATGTCAGAATGCTGTTTATTGACTTCAGCTCAGCGTTCAACACCATCATCCCCTCGAAACTGATCACCAAGCTTACTGAGCTGGGCATCAACACCTCCCTCTGCACCTGGATACAGGACTTGCTAACCAACAGACCACAGTCTGTCAGGTTGGATAAACACACTTCCTAAACCCTCACCCTGAACACTGGCGTTCCAGAGGGCTGTGTGCTGAGCCCCCACCTCTACTCCCTCTTCACCTACGACTTTACAACTATACATGGTTCCAATACGATTGTCAAGTTTGCAGACGACACTACGGTGATTGGTCTCATCAGCAACAACGATGAGACGGCCTATAGGGAGGAGGTCCAGCACCAACTGCATGGTGCGCCAACAACAACCTGCGGTGCCCGCTGCCCGTTGCCCGTTACCCGCTGCCCGCTGCCGAGGCACCACCGCCGCGAGGCACCACCTCCGCGAGGCACCACCGCCGCGGGGTGCTGGCCGCAGGGCGCTGCCGAGGCGTTGGTGCCTCGCCAGCGGGCAGCGGGGCTCCGGCGGGGGACAATCGCAGTCAACAATTGCGGGTAACAATCCCTTTCTCCTCAATGTGCGGTTCAGTCTACTTCAGATTGATGGTGAAGTTGAACCAGAGACGTCGGAGAAACCGACGCAGTCGTTTGAGATTCGTAATATCGTCTGGAGGCACACTTGGTGCAGTAATTCTGCACCAAGGCTGAATTTCTTGAACGTCTTCAAGTATATAAAAGCATCCATAGAGTAGCATGCCATGGGACTTTTAATGACTTTGTAACACCTCTCAAATGAAAGGATCTCAGCCAGGAGATGTCATCAATCATACAAGTTTAGTGTAGTGTATTTTTTTTTATATATAATGGTTCCTGAAAGATCCTGAAAAATCATTTGTATTTTCTTAGTATGTTGCTTAGATGGTTGATTAAATGGCAACATAACTAACCATGACAAACAGTCCTTCATTGGAATGAACAACAGATCTTCTGCTAGCCCTAAAAATATATCTTTCTTTTCACTATTCACATGCAGTGGATTACTATTTATTATACAAACTACTATGTCATATTTTGTGGAATGACGTTTAATTCATTGTGAAGTTCAGGGCTATATTGATTATGTTGTCATTTATCTTCTCAGTCAGGAATGTTTGTTGCACTAGATTTAGAATAATTATGTTATAGTTAAAGTATTGTTTACAAAACGTTTAGAATCTGAAGAACATGAAGATAAATGGCCTAACATCCAGCAATCAACATGTTCTTTATCGGTGCTTGTTAAGATTAAATTCAGAAACACTCGATCCAATAAACATTGCACAACTACGCCAACACCTTAAAATGCTTTTTTAATGGTTATTTTGGACAACTATTATATTCCCTTACAGTGTGAATATTTACAAAGAAGACAACAGCCCAGTTCTGGGTTGGTTGGTAGCTAAATGAAAATAGTGATATATTTGACCTTCCATAGCCCTTTAATGGGCGAACGTGTGGGTGTGTGCGTGTTTGTGTCGCGTTTGACTGTATGTATGTGTGTTTGTATATGTTTGTTTGTTTGTTTGTTTGTGTGTGTGTGTGTGTGTGTGTGTGTGTGTGCATGGAAGGAGAATGGGACTTAAATACCACACACACACACACACACACACACACACAGACACACACACACACACACACACACACACACACACACACACACACACACACACACACACACACACACACACACACACACACACACACACACACACATCATGGTAATGTGTCTATGTGATGCCCCCAGTCCCCTGATCTTTATGTATGTGCACTGAAGGCCTGGCTCTAACCTACATACCCTCCATAATATGGAGATGAGAGGAGACCAGCATATTGTTATCTCTTTACTTGCTTTTCTGTCCTCGGCGTGAAAGATACTTCAAAAGGCATTTGCTTTATCTGGCGTTCAGAGGAAAGTGAGACTAACCGAACTAGCAGGTGTGCAGTCCCTTCCATTCCTGCTCTGACTGGAGAGCCATGGAAACGCCTTACGGATCAAAGAGTGATTTCCCGCTGTCTTGTCTGCTCCAGCACGGGCAGGAAGGCTAAATGAAGAAGAAATGGTAATCTGAAAACGAGTCACTAGTTGGATGTATATCTGTGGCTGTGTGCCTGATAGAAAGCCCAATCCCTGACACATCCCCATCTGTCCTGTCTCGGTTCAGATGGCAGCCATTACATTGTGCCAGAGACTCCTGCTCCCTCTAAGCAGCCGTCGCCGGGGGAGACGAGGCACTGACACGGCTGCCAGTGTGCAGAGAATTCATAAGGCCTTCTGCCGGAGCCTCAGCGGCCAGGCTTTGTCCAGGAAGAGCTGTGTGCTCAGTGGGTGGAGGGCCATTGGGGGCAGGGCGGAGGCCAGGGGGGCGAAGTGAAAGGCCGGGATGCGGGGAAGGAGTAGAGGGGGTGGTGGAGGAGGCTGGTGGTTGAGCAGCACGGAGGGGAACAGGCTGGAGACGGAGAGAGGAAAGAGCGGGGAGAGCTGGGAGTGGTGCGGCAGGGAGGGGTGTAGATGGAGCAGGTGGTGCTGGCTTTGGTGGCAGAGCGGGGCTGGGTGCGGAGCGAGGCCATGGGAGATGGAGGATGATGAAGGTGATGAGGAGGCTCTGTGCTGTAGGATGATGTGTCGGAGTGCAGACAGAGGCAGGGAGGGCTGGTTCGGGGGTCCGACCTGCATGGGCTGGGTGTAGGGCTCCTGTGGAGGCATGAATGTGGGCATGGGAGGAGGGGTTATAGAAAGGGCATGCTGTGCTTCTGTCTGTGTGTGGCTGTGGTGTCCGTGGGGCTGCAAGTGTGACAGGAGCGTGTGATGTCCTTCCAGTTCATAAGTCTTCAGCTGTGAGACATGCATGTAGATCCCCTGGTCTGCGTCTCTGTGCTGCATGGTTCCCCTTTCCAGGTTCTGGGCCAGAACCTTCTGCATGTGCTCTCTAGCCTGCTCTTGAAGGAAACGGTACTTGTCCATTTCCTCAGCGCTGAAGCTGATGGGCTGAGCTGTCTGTTTGTCCATTCTCAGAGGAGCCGCACTGCAACAGCTTGAAACATTACCGTTCTTAGTGCGATGATTATGATTAGCAAGTGTTGTAAAGTCTTTCTCGTTCACTATGTTTTTCTCCTCTGCCTCGGCCTGCTGACTCGTCCCTTCTAAACCCTTTCTCTTCCTGGCTATCCTCTGAATAGCAGGGAGCTTCCCTATCAGAGGGAGGAGCCATGTCCTGGCTGGCCTCAGTGGAGGGGCGCTCTCTGGAGGGCTTTTCTCTGAGGTGTTGGTTGGGCCAGGGGCAAAGGGTTGGGGGTGATGGTCAGGCTCAGAGTTAGGCTGCATTGGCCGGGACAGATGATCAGCACTACCGCTTGCACACCGGGGCTGTGTGTTTGCACTTGGCAGTATCAGGGAGGCCGGCGAGGTTGTGTCGACCCGTGCGTTGGGATGGTAGCCGGCGTTTGAGGAGGAGGAGCCGCTCGGCTTCTCACTCAGAGGGGAGTGTTTCTCAACCCCAGCGTAGAGACCATCGAAGGAGGATCCAACCTCCCACTGAGGCAGGCTGACTCTGGACCGGGTAGTGCTCCTGCCGCAGTCACCGCTCAGCTCCGACACGCTGGTGCTGCTGGGACTTCGAGAGCTGCGGCATCTGGTGGCCTGCGTGCCTGCCCACCACTCTGGGCTACTGGAGAGGTGTTGAGGGCTGTCGGACAGCCTCCACACGAAGGCCGGACTGTCCCTGTGGTCCTTGGACCCCGGCGTCGACCTGTAGGTCCCCCGGTCCTCCCAGCTGTCGCTGCTGCCCCAGGTCCAGCTGTCAAGGCTTCCCCGGTCCCAGTCCGCCATTTCTGGACGGAAGCACCTGCTCAGTCGGCTGCTCCACCCTCCTGCATTTGGGCTAAAGTGGCCTGCGATATCCCAATCTGCCGCTCCGCTAGTAGCCCCCCCCACCCCCACCCCCCCTGAATCTCTCTGGCCCGCCCCCCACTGTCCCAGCCTGTGTCTCGCTCTGATCCTTCCATGTGCTCCTCTGTTCCTCCAGCCCCCTGTCTCAGCTGACGACCGGCAGCACTTCACACTCTTCCAGCGACTATAAAAGTATTTATTCTCCCCGCAGAGAAGCGTTCTCTTCCCTGCTGGCCCGCTATCACAGCTATTGTCATGGAAATGGCAGTCGATGAAACTCCCATGGTTGCCATGGTGACCCCTATCCCCAAACAATTTAGCAGTGTATCCCGGTGAGAATGGCTGAGGGGACAAGTGAGAACGCCAGGGGAAAGACTCCAGCACATCTCCCTCCCCCTCCCTCCCTCGCTGGGCCTCCCTGCCTGCCGGGTATCTGTTGGGCAGGGAGTGCGCTCTGCAGTGGCCCGCCTGCACCCTGTCGGGTTGTGACTGGGACTCTGTGTAGTGGCTCCTGTGGGGCCCCCTGCTCCTGACAGTGACAGATACTGGTTCAGCCTCACATCTTCCCAGGAGACAGCTGCTCCCTGCTTTGTACACTCTCCTTCTCCTCTTCCTTCCCTCTGTCTGCCTCTCCCTCCTCCTCCTCCTGCTCTTCCTCTGCCGCCCCCATGCCTCGCCTCCCTCCCGCTCCCCACCCGCCGCGGTGGGGACCGTGGCGACGACGCTCCTCATCCTGCACCTCGCTGCTCGTCGCTTGTTTGAACATTTCTCCCTCTCACCTCTCTTTCCAGGCGTGCCTTTCATCACACTGTCGTTTCCCCTTTTTCGTGACGTTCCTGAGACACCCTCGGAGGCGTTCTGTTGCATTCTGGCACACGCGCACGCCACCTTGCTGCCACATGCACACCTGGACAAGCTGTTGCTCGACGCACCGGGTCGGCTGACAGACTGTAATTTACAGCTCAGGGCTGAGGCAGCTCTACCCCTGATCCCACTCACACCCCCTAATCTGCCTCCAGGAGGATTGTGGGAGTTTGTGTCAGAGCTGTCACTGGGAGGGGAGTCGAATATATGGTAGGCTTCTCCCTCAGTCTTCTCCCAGCGGGCGCTAGGCTCCCCCTCCCCGGCGAGGTCCCTATCTGATGATGAATGTGGCGCGGTCTGCAGGAGCAGGTGGGCTGGGTCCACGCCGGGCTCTGCCGCCACACACCGGCCTTTTGCTCTTGGCTTCTGGCTTCTCGTCTGTGCTGGATAGAAGTGTGTCTCTTCTGTGAGGATGGCTGGGCTGCTGGAGGGAGCTGTAGACTCCAACAAGAGGCCTGATCTCTGATTTGTGTTGGGATGCTCCGGACTCCTTGGGGTTGGGGCCGGTTGCGGGCTGGGTCGGCAGAGGTTGGGACATAGCAGGCTGTTGCAGCTGTAAGCAAGGCAAGGTTCATGCGTGGTGTATTTCAGTAAACTAATAGGCCATCGCAAACTGGTGATGCCGTCTTTGCTCCGCACACAGACATACTGGCTCTCCAGCTGGCCCTGTGTTTCTCTAGTTGGAGGGTCAGGGGGGGTTGGGCTGAACACCGGCCCATCGGGATGGATGGTCCTTATGAATCCTGCCTGGATCTGTGCAGGTGAGGAGTGAGTACGATTCCTCCCGCATGCCTGATGTTGAAGTGGTACAGTGGGAATGAAAGTCTCCTCTTCAGTGTCTCCCCTCCCTCTGGCCCGGTCTCTAAGCGGCTCAACGCCACTCATTGGCTTGGTGTCTTTGGGCCCCAGATCCTCAGAGCTGGGCTGAGACCCCAGAGCTGCCCCGTGTGTCTGCCATTCCCTCTCCCCTCTTGCCCTGATCTCCTCGTCTATATCCTCCATTATTCCCTTTCTTCTGTCCCTCTTTTGTTCTCTTCGTTCTCTCTCGTCCTCCTCGAGGTCGGAGAAGACGGAGGCGGAGGGCTCCAGCCGGGGTCCTCTGCGGGAGAAGCAGAAGGAGACCCCCAGCCTGGGCCCGGTCCGGGGCGCTTGTGGGGTCAGACCCGGATAGGGGAGCGTGTTATCCCACCCAAGAGCTGGGATGCTGGGAGTCCAATGTGGGTCGCTCAGGTCCACTGCTGCATGCTGGGAATGGGCGGTGGGGAGGTGGTGCTGAGGATCAGCAGAACAAGCAGCTTTGGGTGGAGAAGGTGGAGATCGGCACACAGAGATCAGCAACCCGCCCGCCCTCTCTGTAGCGCCCGGGTAGGCGCTAGGGCGGTGAGGGGTGGGCCTCTGGGGGGGCCTTGAGGACTCAGGCCAGTGCCTCTGTTCGCCCTCTCTGTCCCTGGCTGGACCTCTGGGTTCACAGCTCTGCTCTGGGACTCTGCAGCAGAAAAACGTTTAGATAAATTCACTTCAACAGCCTTCCCATTTAGCTTATTTCTGTCAGGGGACATAAAATGTTAACAGCTTGTAATCGTTCATTAGTGTTGATAATGACAAGTTTAGTCTAAAGCTGTACAGCAAACAGGTAATAGGGAATGCCAATGGGTATCAAAATCAAAGCGTGAAATTGTTGTTCATAACGATGCGACTCTCAACTCGTATAATCCCGTCATTATAAGTAAACATGCTTCATTGCTCATAATTGCAAGGAACTTCACGAAGTGTTTAGTTTTTATGTCAATTGTTTTGATTGCTTTAGGTGTTTGGAATAATAGGGAATTTTGTAGTTAATGCTATGGTTTCACTTTTATTTTCCACTATGTAAAACATTCCTTTTATTTTATTTATTTTTTAAAGAAGTGAAGAACACAAAGTGCCTGCACCAAGTGTGTCAGCATCTCCATGGTATATTTACCTCACCTGTGGCCTACTTAGGCCAGCCAAGTGCTCTCATGTGTACGCACACATCCATCAAGCTCGCCAACAGTAACTGGATGTGACACACTTTAACCTCTCTGGACTTTTGCCTTTGGTTTCATTACAAAAACACACTGAAAATATACCCCTCCCCACACACCCACACACACGCACACACACTCACCCCTGGCTGTCCTGCTGCAGCTGTGCGAGCTTGTGCAGGCGTCTCAGGGCCCTCTCTTGTTTGCGCTGGTCCTTCCATGATTTAGAGGCCACGTTACGAGCAAACTCCCTGTGCTTGAGCTCCTTTAGTCTCTGAACAGGAGGGAGAGGGCGAGAGACACAGAGACACAGAGAGAGAGATTTAGGGAGCGACAGGGAGAGAGATAGAGGCGGAGAGAAATGGATGAAGACGGATGAAGGTTAGAGCGAATGAAAAGATAAAAGCCAGGAGTGTGGGAAAGGAAAATGAGAAAAAATAATAAACAAGGGGAAAGCATGATGCAATGGTGAGGAAGGTATCGAGAGTCGAGAGGAACAGAGAGGAATAGAGAGAGATTAACTTTCACCAGATTCCTTAGCTTTGACATGCATGAACAGCTATGTCTCTGTGGGAATGGCTGTTTCAAATTCTGGCTCTGGTCGGCCAGAAAAAGGGGAGGGGTTTCATCGTCATCATCATGTGATGAGTGACAGTCAGAGCTACACAGGTTTAGAGTGAGCCATCGTCATCATCATTTGATGAGTGACAGTCAGATCTACACAGGTTTAGAGTGAGCCATCGTCATCATCATGTGATGAGTGACAGTCAGAGCTACACAGGTTTAGAGTGAGCCATCGTCATCATCATGTGATGAGTGACAGTCAGAGCTACACAGGTTTAGAGTGAACCATCGTCATCATCATGTGATGAGTGACAGTCAGAGCTACACAGGTTTAGAGTGAACCATCGTCATCATCATGTGATGAGTGACAGAACACAGCTAAAGGGTGTAGAGTAAACCATCGTCATCATCATGTGATGAGTGACAGTCAGAGCTTGGTTGGACAAATATAACATGCTTTCATCTGATGATATCGTCATTTGAACTCACTGACATGTGTGAATGCACATCGCTGTGCACCAAAGCAGTGAAATTGACTCATATTTACATTTACATTTTTACATTTAGGGCATTTAGCAGACGCTTTTATCCAAAGCGACTTACAATAAGTACATTTGTCTTAAGAAGTGCAACAATATATCGCTGTCGGTACAGAAAAGATGTTCATAGAACCAAGTGCAAGTACCACAATCGCTAGGCTAATCAATTCCCCGTGTTACAGCCATGATAGCAGCTACTGCAGTTGCTACACAGTTAAGTACTATAATACAATGCAATACAATACAGTGTACAATGGTGGCCAGAAGGGGGAGGGTGGCTATGCAGAGTCGAGGTGGACTCTGAACAGGTGAGTCTTGAGTCTTTTTCGGAAGATAGTGAGCGACTCTGCGTTCCTGTGAGTGGCAGGCAGCTCTTCCACCACTGAGGTCCCAAAACCGAGAAAAGTTGTGACTTTGCTGAACAGCCTTTGCTAGCTCTTAGCGATGGCTGTTCCAGATGTCCAGCTGAGGTAGTTGAGCGGAGGGATCGAGCTGGGGTGTGTGGCTTTAGCAATGCTTGGAGGTAGGCAGGGGCAGTTCCATCGACTGCCTTGTATGCCAGTACCATCGTCTTAAATTTGATGCAAGCTACTACAGGGAGCCAGTGGAGGTCCCGGAAGAGGGGGGTCACATGGGAGAACTTCGGTAGGTTGAACACGAGGCGCGCTGCCGCATTCTGGATGCGCTGCAAAAGTTTAATCGCAGAGGCAGGAAGTCCAGCCAGGAGTGAGTTGCAGTAGTCGAGGCGGGAGATGACCAGTGATTGGACTACAAGCTGAGCTGCTTCCCTTGTGAGGAAGGGCCGAATTCTGCGGATGTTGTAAAGTGCAAATCTGCAGGATCGGGCGACCGCAGTGATGTTTGCAGTGCAGGATAATTGATTGTCCACTACCACACCGAGGTTTCTGGCAGTTGGAGAGGGAGATACAGTGATGTTCTCAACGGTGACCAGTAAGTCCATTTGTGGGCAGTCTTTCCCTGGGATTAGGAGGAGCTCGGTTTTGTTGAGGTTAAGCCTCAGGTGATGGGCAGTTGTCCAGGTGCTGACATCCGCCAGACATTCCGATATGCCGATACGTGTTGCAATCAGGGTTTTATCAGATGAGGGGAAAGAGAGAAATAGCTGAGTGTCGTCAGCATAGCAGTGATAGGAAAAGCCGTGTGATGCAATTACCGAGCCCAGAGACCTGGTATAGAGGGAGAACAGAAGAGGACCCAGTACAGAGCCTTGAGGGACACCAGTTTCAAGCGTGCAAGGTTTGGACAAGGAGCCATTCCATGTCACTTGATAGGTGCGGTTCGTCAGGTAGGATGTGAACCAGGAAAGAGCAGATTCAGATTCAGATTCATATAGGAGAGGGAGTTTGCTTGAATATAGAACTCTATGTTTAAATTCATGTGCATTGCTTGTACATTGAACAAAGTTCATAGACACTTCAACAGCATGTTAAAGTGTGTTTATGAATGTTTACAGTAGTCAAAAGGTCTTTACTGTGTGTGTCTGTTCAGTACATGTGTGTGCATTTGGCCGTGTGTGTGTGTGTGTTTGTGTATGTATGTGTGTACCATCTGCCTGTAGATGCTATAGTTTATTCAAACAATGATTCATACCTCTACCCCTTTTCTCTCTATCCTCTCTCTTCCATCGTTTCCCTCCTCTCTTTCACTCTCTCCCTCTTCTCTATATAAATCTCTCGTCTCTTTCACTCTCTCCCTCTTCTCTATATAACTCTCTCGTCTTTCTCTCTCTCCTCTCTCCTCTCTCCCTCTCTCCCTCTCTCCCTCTCTCTCTTTCTCTCTCTCTCTCGTCTCTCTCTCGTCTCTCGTCTCTCTCTCTCTCTCTCTCTCTCTCTCTCTCTCTCTCTCTCTCTCTCTCTCTCTCAATTCAAATTCAAAAATGCTTTATTGGCATGACTATTGTGGTAAACCAATAGTCAGAACAATATGTACATATAACAACGTCAGAACAATATGTACATATAACAACCTATAACAATATAACATAACATACAGATGTACATATGTACATATCGAAATAATGGTAATATTATAATTAAATTAAATGTATATAAAGAGAAGCTACATAAAACACATTATAATTTACGAATAATCATTAAAATAAAACAAAATAAAACAGTGAGGCCTGGTGTAGAATGTCATCCTCTCATGTTGTGGCAAGTTGAAATAAACTGTCCTGCGAGGACGGAGCTCTCTTTTCTTTCTCCCATTAATATTTTTAGTTGGTCTGCATGGGAGTTTATAAAATGTGGGTGTTTTTGGCCTAATTTTCTAAAAATATATTTTGTGGACATTTTTTAATTTGGGGTAGTGGAGGAGGAAGTGCTGCTCGGTCTCTACAGCAGCTTCTTCACACTGCTGGCACAGCCGCTCCTCTTTGGGCAGCCATGATTTCTCAAGTCAGCCTGTTTCTATGGCCAGGCTGTGAGCGCTCAGTCTGTACTTTGTTAACATCACTCTATCTTGCTTCCAGCGCAATTGACTTTCTACACTGACACATGTATCGTTTACAGTTTGCAACTGGCGCAGAGCGTTCTTTTCCCACCAACGCCACGCGTCGGTCAATTAGGGAATGATCTTGCGCCCCAAGGGGCGATTCGGCAAAAGGAGGAGGCTTGTTCTGGCGCAAACCTTCCCTGGTGCTATTCTGCAGTTTCAGAAAACAATTCTGCCTTGTTTCTTGTGCACCTCGCGCATACACTTTGCTTCTCTCATCTACCTAGCCACACATTCTTGGTAAATTATTTAGGAATTGTTGCTTGTGCACCTCGCGCATACACTTTGCTTCTCTCACTTAGCCACACATTCTTGGTAAATTATTTGGGAAACAACAGCTGATACAGCAGTAATAAGTTGTACTTTTAAATCAACGCATCTGCAAACACAGTACAGCAAACACAGACACAGACATCGTGTACAAGCCCATAACTTTTAGGGTTCATGAGTATTTGATCGTGAGAAAACATTGTTTTACCGCGAGTGAGTAATACAGTCCATGGCAATGTATATTAATGGGGGAACGCATGCATATTAGGAACACAAGTCGATAGCGATAATGCATACAATACTGGTAAGAAATGACATTTGTTAATGTATTGCGTATATTATTAAATAGACACACAGTTACCGCATATCATATGTGTGTTACGTTTTCTTCGCCAACATTTATTTGAGGACTCAGTATTTCTGAAGCTGTGGAAGAAAATGCTATTCCATGTGTGAATTAGGTCATATTATTTGGCCATAAACTGAGCCATTTGAAGTTAAAAATTCATGTGGTCATGCTTCTGTCTCATCGGAGACTGCAAACATGCTGTCAAAATATCAACTTGTCAGATTGAAATGCGCTCATGGCTCTTGAAGGGGATGGGAGATGGCACTCTCATTGGTTTATTGCACGTTACGCCCAAACCACACCTACGGGTAATTAGGCTACTTCAGACCAACCCTTTTTAGATTTGCGTAGGGCGCAAGTAATTTATCCGCCGGTGAACTAGCGACATCGCCATAGAACCGCCCACAAAACTACTTGCGTTTGGTGTTTCTCACCAAACGCCATTAAAATAGGGCCCTCTGTGTCTAACATCAGTCACTGTGGTCAGGCAGGGGGCCACAGTGTACTGTCTATTTAGGGCCAGATAACACTGCATTTTGCTCTGTGTGTGTGTTTTAGTGTTCCAATGGGTAAGGTAGGATTGTTTCTGATGTGTTATAATTTGGTTGAGTCTAATTGATATGTTCTCCGACTTGTCCTGAGGCAGAGCAGAGGGGGAACCTGTCTGTGGTCGGAGCCTCAGGAGCACCAGCTGAGTGAGGGGACTCCTGTTCATCTCTTGGCTTTGCAGGGCTTTGTGCTGGAAGGAGTGGGGGTCATTTTGTCTTAGATGTAGCAAATATTTAGTTGATCGTTTTTGGATTTTTAATAGCAGGGGATACTGGCCTAATTGAGCTCTGCAGGCGTTGTTAGTGTTTGTCCTGTATACCTGGAGAATGCTTTTACAAAAGTTGTTTGCAATTTCAATTGGATTTTTTTCCCATTGGTCAAAAAGTTTGTTTGTTTGTGGGCCCCACACTTCACTTCCATGGAGCCGGATGGGTTCAATAATTGCTTGAAGTAGTTTGAGCCAAATTAGAATTGGTATCTGAATGTAGATTTGTCTTTTGATTGTATAAAAAGCCCTGCGTGCTTTCTCTCTCAGTTCATTGACTGCTGGATTGAGATTCCAGTGGAACTTATTTTCAGGTCTAAATAATTATATTCTAAACAGTTTTCTATTTCATGTGTTCTATAAGTGCAATGTGTTTCCCAGACATCTGGGTCTTCCCAGACATCATGGATTTTGTTTTCTTAGGCCCCGTTCACACGAAGCCGAAACGGGCGAAACCGTTACGGTTTCGATCTATCTGGTTTCGAAGTATCTCCGTAAAGACGAAGCCAAGCGAAACCGGGTAGATCTGTAGAAACGCTGTAGTACACATTCCAGGCCCATAAGGGGCGCTGCTTCTGGTACAGAAATCCAGAAGAAATGAAATAAGAAGAAGAGGCGAGCATGCGCATAAAGGCTGCCCTTATGCGCATGCTCGCATGTGATTTCTGAGACTCCACCATTGGCTAGGAGGTCGAGGGGTGGGGCGATGACGTCATGGTTTGCGGTTTCAGTCGGTTTCAGGCGTACACACGAATCCAAAACGAAACCGGGTAGATTTGAAACCACCTCCGAGGGTGGTTTCAGAAGTTTGCGGTTTCGGTCAGCGGATTCGCCGGCGTCGTGTGTACGGAAGGCCGAACCGTACAAGACCTTTGCGGTTTCGCCATGAAATCGGCTTCGTGTGAACGGGGCCTTAATGTTAACAGCCAGGGCCCAGGTCTGACAGTAACAGTCTAGTAGGTCTAGACTCTGTTGAAGTGCTTCTTTTGTGGGACTTAACAGGATTAAATCATCAATCAGCAGGAATTTGATCTCGGTGTTGTGGAAAGTGAGACCAGGCACTGTGGACTGTTCCAGAATGGAGGCCAGCTCATTTATGTAAATGTTAAACAGTGCAGGTGATAGACAGCAGCCTTGTCTCACTCCCTGCTCCTGAAAAATAAAATCTGTTTGCTTGTGTCCAATCTTGATGCCGCACATGTTGTTTGTATACATTGATTTTATAATGTCATATGCTTTACCCCCTACACCGCTTTGAAGAAGTTTGTAAAGTAATCCAATGTGCCAAATTGAGTAATGCTTTTTTGAAATCAATGAAACAAGCTAATATTTTGTTTTTGTTTTTGTTTACATATTTGTTTACCAGGGTGTGTAGGGTGTAAATATGATCTGATGTGCGGTGATTCTGTATGAATCCAATTTGACTTTTGCTCAGGACATTGCCGATCAGATTTTTTTACTGCTTTGTTTCAACATCTCGTTTAGGATGCCTTCAATTCCGTTGAATTTTTTTGGCTTAAGGTTGTTTAATTTTTCTTCCACTTGTTTTTCAGTGATAAATAGATCTAAAGAGTTCTGGGAGTCTTTGATGGCCAATTCTAATTTGTTTAAGTTTTCTGTAATTTGATTTTGCTCAGAATCTGATTTTATAGGGATGTTGCTGTATAGGTTTTTGAAGGGATTGATCCAAATGTCTCCATCTTGTATAACTGGTTTGTTGGGTTTGGTTTTGTTTAGGTTTTTCCAATTTTCCCAGAATTTGTTTGTGTTTGTGTTTGTTCAGTTGTTTGAGTGTGTATTGAGCCTTATTGATCTTGAGTGTACGTTTGTATTGTTTG